>NC_133129.1:115237308-115492428 GCF_048418815.1 Hemitrygon akajei | reverse complement strand
AGGATGTAAGGGAGGAGGGGAATGGGCAGGATGTGAGGGAGGAGGGGAATGGACAGGATGTGAGGGAGGAGGGGAATGGACTGGATGTGAGGGAGGAGAGGAATGGGCAGGATGTGATGGAGGAGGGGAATGGACAGGATGTGAGGGAGGAGGGGAGTGGGCAGATGTGAGGGAGGAGGGGAATGGGCAGGATATAAGGGAGGAGGGGAATGGACAGGATGTGAGGGAGGAGGGGAATGGGCAGGATGTAAGGGAGAAGGGGAATGGGCAGGATGTAAGGGAGGAGGGGAATGGGCAGGATGTGAGGGAGGAGGGGAATGGGCAGGATGTAAGGGAGGAGGGGAATGGGCAGGATGTGAGGGAGGAGGGGAATGGACAGGATGTAAGTGAGGAGGGGAATGGGCAGGATGTAAGGGAGGAGGGGAATGGGCAGGATGTGAGGGAGGAGGGGAATGGACAGGATGTAAGGGAGGAGGGGAATGGGCAGGATGTAAGGAAGGAGGGGAATGGGCAGGATGTAAGGGAGGAGGGGGATGGGCAGGATGTGAGGGAGGAGGGGAATGGACAGGATGTAAGGGAGGAGGGGAATGGACAGGATGTGAGGGAGGAGGGGAATGGGCAGGATGTGAGGGAGGAGGGGAATGGGCAGGATGTCAGGGAGGAGGGGAATGGACAGGATGTGAGGGAGGAGGGGAATGGACAGGACGTGAGGGAGGAGGGGAATGGACAGGATGTGAGGGAGGAGGGGAATGGACAGGATGTGAGGGAGGAGGGTAATGGACAGGATGTGAGGGAGGAGGGGAATGGACAGGATGTCAGGGAGGAGTGGAATGGACAGGATGTGAGGGAGGAGGGGAATGGACAGGATGTAAGGGAGGAGGGGAATGGACAGGATGTAAGGGAGGAGGGGAATGGGCAGGATGTCAGGGAGGACGGGAATGGACAGGATGTGAGGGAGGAGGGGAGTGGGCAGATGTGAGGGAGGAGGGGAATGGGCAGGATGTAAGGGAGGAGGGGAATGGGCAGGATTAAGGAGGAGGGGAATGGACAGGATGTGAGGGAGGAGGGGAATAGGCAGGATGTAAGGGAGGAGGGGAATGGACAGGATGTGAGGGAGGAGGGGAATGGACAGGATGTGAGGAAGGAGAGGAATGGGCAGGATGTAAGGGAGGAGGGGAGTGGGCAGATGTAAGGGAGGAGGGGAATGGACAGGATGTAAGGGAGGAGGGGAATGGGCAGGATGTAAGGGAGGAGGGGAATGGGCAGGATGTGAGGGAGGAGGGGAATGGACAGGATGTGAAGGAGGAGGGGAATGGACAGGATGTGAGGGAAGAGAGGAATGGGCAGGATGTGATGGAGGAGGGGAATGGACAGGATGTAAGGGAGGAGGGGAATGGGCAGGATGTGAGGGAGGAGGGGAATGGACAGGATGTGAGGGAGGAGGGGAATGGACAGGATGTGAGGGAAGAGAGGAATGGGCAGGATGTGATGGAGGAGGGGAATGGGCAGGATGTGAGGGAGGAGGGGAATGGACAGGATGTGAGGGAGGCGGGGAATGGACAGGATGTGAGGGAAGAGAGGAATGGGCAGGATGTGATGGAGGAGGGGAATGGACAGGATGTGAGGGAGGAGGGGAGTGGGCAGATGTGAGGGAGGAGGGGAATGGGCAGGATATAAGGGAGGAGGGGAATGGACAGGATGTGAGGGAGGAGGGGAATGGACAGGATGTGAGGGAGGAGGGGAATGGGCAGTATGTAAGGGAGGAGGGGAATGGACAGGATGTGAGGGAGGAGGGGAATGGACAGGATGTGAGGGAGGAGGGGAATAGGCAGGATGTAAGTGAGGAGGGTAATGGGCAGGATGTGAGGGAGGAGGGGAATGGACAGGATGTGAGGGAGGAGGGGAATGGGCAGGATGTGAGGGAGGAGGGGAATGGGCAGGATATAAGGGAGGAGGGGAATGGGCAGGATGTGAGGGAGGAGGGGAATGGGCAGGATGTAAGGGAGGAGGGGAATGGGCAGGATGTGAGGGAGGAAGGGAATGGACAGGATGTAAGTGAGGAGGGGAATGGGCAGGATGTAAGGGAGGAGGGGAATGGGCAGGATGTGAGGGAGGAGGGGAATGGACAGGATGTAAAGGAGGAGGGGAATGGGCAGGATGTAAGGGAGGAGGGGAATGGGCAGGATGTAAGGGAGGAGGGGGATTCGCAGGATGTGAGGTAGGAGGGGAATGGACAGGATGTAAGGGAGGAGGGGAATGGACAGGATGTGAGGGAGGAGGGGAATGGACAGGATGTGAGGGAGGTGGGGAATGGGCAGGATGTCAGGGAGGAGGGGAATGGACAGGATGTGAGGGAGGAGGGGAGTGGGCAGATGTGAGGGAGGAGGGGAATGGGCAGGATGTAAGGGAGGAGGGGAATGGGCAGGATGAAGGAGGAGGGGAATGGACAGGATGTGAGGGAGGAGGGAAATGGGCAGGATGTAAGGGAGGAGGAGAATGGACAGGATGTGAGGGAGGAGGGGAATGGACAGGATGTGAGGAAGGAGAGGAATGGGCAGGCTGTAAGGGAGGAGGGGAGTGGGCAGATGTAAGGGAGGAGGGGAATGGGCAGGATGTGAGGGAGGAGGGGAATGGGCAGGATGTAAGGGAGGAGGGGAATGGGCAGGATGTGAGGGAGGAGGGGAATGGACAGGATGTGAGGGAGGAGGGGAATGGGCAGGATGTAAGGGAGGAGGGGAATGGGCAGGATGTAAGGGAGGAGGGGAATGGGCAGGATGTGAGGGAGGAGGGGAATGGACAGGATGTGAGGGAGGAGGGGAATGGGCAGGATGTAAGGGAGGAGGGGAATGGGCAGGATGTAAGGGAGGAGGGGAATGGACAGGATGTGAGGGAGGAGGGGAATGGGCAGGATGTAAGGGAGGAGGGGAATGGGCAGGATGTAAGGGAGGAGGGGAATGGGCAGGATGTGAGGGAGGAGGGGAATGGACAGGATGTGAGGGAGGAGGGGAATGGACAGGATGTGAGGGAGGAGAGGAATGGGCAGGATGTGATGGAGGAGGGGAATGGACAGGATGTGAGGGAGGAGGGGAGTGGGCAGGATGTAAGGGAGGAGGGGAATGGTCAGGATGTGAGGGAGGAGGGGAATGGGCAGGATATAAGGGAGGAGGGGAATGGACAGTATGTGAGGGAGGAGGGGAATGGACAGGATGTGAGGGAGGAGGGGAATGGGCAGGATGTGATGGAGGAGGGGAATGGACAGGATGTGAGGGAGGAGAGCAATGGACAGGATGTGAGGGAGGAGGGGAATGGGCAGGATGTAAGGGAGGAGGGGAATGGACAGGATGTGAGGGAGGAGGGGAATGGGCAGGCTATAAGGGAGGAGGGGAATGGACAGTATGTGAGGGAGGAGGGGAATGGACAGGATGTGAGGGAGGAGGGGAATGGGCAGGATGTAAGGGAGGAGGGGAATGGACAGGATGTGAGGGAGGAGGGGAGTGGGCAGATGTGAGGGAGGAGGGGAATGGGCAGGATGTGAGGGAGGAGGGGAATGGACAGGATGTAAGGTAGGAGGGGAGTGGGCAGATGTAAGGGAGGAGGGGGATGGGCAGGATGTGAGGGAGGAGGGGAATGGACAGGATGTAAGGGAGGAGGGGAATGGACAGGATGTGAGGGAGCAGGGGAATGGACAGGATGTGAGGGAGGAGGGGAATGGGCAGGATGTAAGGGAGGAGGGGAATGGACAGGATGTGAGGGAGGAGGGGAATGGACAGGATGTAAGGGAGGAGGGGAATGGACAGGATGTAAGTGAGGAGGGTAATGGGCAGGATGTGAGGGAGGAGGGGAATGGACAGGATGTGAGGGAGGAGGGGAATGGACAGGATGTGAGGAAGGAGAGGAATGGGCAGGATGTAAGGGAGGAGGGGAATGGGCAGGATGTAAGGGAGGAGGGGAATGGACAGGATGTAAGGGAGGAGGGGAATGGGCAGGATGTAAGGGAGGAGGGGAATGGGCAGGATGTGAGGGAGGAGGGGAATGGACAGGATGTGAGGGAGGAGGGGAATGGACTGGATGTGAGGGAGGAGAGGAATGGGCAGGATGTGATGGAGGAGGGGAATGGACAGGATGTGAGGGAGGAGGGGAGTGGGCAGATGTGAGGGAGGAGGGGAATGTGCAGGATATAAGGGAGGAGGGGAATGGGCAGGATGTAAGGGAGGAGGGGAATGGGCAGGATGTGATGGAGGAGGGGAATGGACAGGATGTGAGGGAGGAGGGGAGTGGGCAGGATATAAGGGAGGAGGGGAATGGACAGGATGTGAGGGAGGAAGGGAATGGACAGGATGTGAGGGAGGAGGGGAATGGGCAGGATGTAAGGGAGGAGGGGAATGGACAGGATGTGAGGGAGGAGGGGAATGGGCAGGATATAAGGGAGGAGGGGAATGGACAGGATGTGAGGGAGGAGGGGAATGGACAGGATGTGAGGGAGGAGGGGAATGGGCAGGATGTAAGGGAGGAAGGGAATGGACAGGATGTGAGGGAGGAGGGGAGTGGGCAGATGTGAGGGAGGAGGGGAATGGGCAGGATGTAAGGGAGGAGGGGAATGGACAGGATGTAAGGTAGGAGGGGAGTGGGCAGATGTAAGGGAGGAGGGGGATGGGCAGGATGTGAGGGAGGAGGGGAATGGACAGGATGTAAGGGAGGAGGGGAATGGACAGGATGTGAGGGAGGAGGGGAATGGACAGGATGTGAGGGAGGAGGGGAATGGGCAGGATGTAAGGGAGGAGGGGAATGGACAGGATGTGAGGGAGGAGGGGAATGGACAGGATGTAAGGGAGGAGGGGAATGGACAGGATGTAAGTGAGGAGGGTAATGGGCAGGATGTGAGGGAGGAGGGGAATGGACAGGATGTGAGGGAGGAGGGGAATGGACAGGATGTGAGGAAGGAGAGGAATGGGCAGGATGTAAGGGAGGAGGGGAATGGGCAGGATGTAAGGAAGGAGGGGAATGGACAGGATGTAAGGGAGGAGGGGAATGGGCAGGATGTAAGGGAGGAGGGGAATGGGCAGGATGTGAGGGAGGAGGGGAATGGACAGGATGTGAGGGAGGAGGGGAATGGACTGGATGTGAGGGAGGAGAGGAATGGGCAGGATGTGATGGAGGAGGGGAATGGACAGGATGTGAGGGAGGAGGGGGAGTGGGCAGATGTGAGGGAGGAGGGGAATGGGCAGGATATAAGGGAGGAGGGGAATGGACAGGATGTGAGGGAGGAGGGGAATGGACAGGATGTGAGGGAGGAGGGGAATGGGCAGGATGTAAGGGAGGAGGGGAATGGACAGGATGTGAGGGAGGAGGGGAGTGGGCAGATGTGAGGGAGGAGGGGAATGGGCAGGATGTAAGGGAGGAGGGGAATGGACAGGATGTAAGGTAGGAGGGGAGTGGGCAGATGTAAGGGAGGAGGGGGATGGGCTGGATGTAAGGGAGGAGGGGAATGGACAGGTTGTAAGGGAGGAGGGGAATGGACAGGATGTGAGGGAGTAGGGGAATGGACAGGATGTGAGGGAGGAGGGGAATGGGCAGGATGTAAGGGAGGAGGGGAATGGACAGGATGTGAGGGAGGAGGGGAATAGACAGGATGTAAGGGAGGAGGGGAATGGACAGGATGTAAGTGAGGAGGGTAATGGGCAGGATGTGAGGGAGGAGGGGAATGGACAGGATGTGAGGGAGGAGGGGAATGGGCAGGATGTGAGGGAGGAGGGGAATGGGCAGGATGTAAGGGAGGAGGGGAATGGGCAGGATGTAAGGGAGGAGGGGAATGGGCAGGATGTGAGGGAGGAGGGGAATGGGCAGGATGTAAGGGAGGAGGGGAATGGACAGGATGTGAGGGAGGAGGGGAATGGGCAGGATGTAAGGGAGGAGGGGAATGGACAGGATGTAAGGGAGTAGGGGAATGGGCAGGATGTAAGGGAGGAGGGGAATGGGCAGGATGTATGGGAGGAGGGGAATGGGCAGGATGTGAGGGAGGAGGGGAATGGGCAGGATGTGAGGGAGGAGGGGAATGGACAGGATGTGAGGGAGGAGGGGAATGGGCAGGATGTAAGGGAGGAGGGGATTGGACAGGATGTAAGGGAGGAGGGGAATGGGCAGGATGTAAGGGAGGAGGGGAGTGGGCAGGATGTAAGTGAGGAGGGGAATGGGCAGGATGTGAGGGAGGAGGGGAATGGGCAGGATGTAAGGGAGGAGGGGAGTGGGCAGGATGTGAGGGAGGAGGGGAGTGGGCAGATGTAAGGGAGGAGGGGGATGGGCAGGATGAGAGGGAGGAGGGGAATGGACAGGATGTAAGGCAGGAGGGGAATGGACAGGATGTGAGGGAGGAGGGGAATGGGCAGGATGTGAGGGAGGAGGGGAATGGGCAGGATGTAAGGGAGGAGGGGAATGGGCAGGATGTAAGGGAGGAGGGGAATGGGCAGGATGTGAGGGAGGAGGGGAATGGGCAGGATGTAAGGGAGGAGGGGAATGGGCAGGATGTGAGGGAGGAGGGGAATGGACAGGATGTAAGTGAGGAGGGGAATGGGCAGGATGTGAGGGAGGAGGGGAATGGGCAGGATGTGAGGGAGGAGGGGAATGGACAGGATGTAAAGGAGGAGGGGAATGGGCAGGATGTAAGGGAGGAGGGGAATGGGCAGGATGTAAGGGAGGAGGGGAATGGGCAGGATGTGAGGGAGGAGGGGAATGGACAGGATGTGAGGGAGGAGGGGAATGGACAGGATGTAAGTGAGGAGGGGAATTGGCAGGATGTAAGGGAGGAGGGGAATGGGCAGGATGTAAGGGAGGAGGGGAATGGGCAGGATGTGAGGGAGGAGGGGAATGGACAGGATGTGAGGGAGGAGGGGAATGGACAGGATGTGAGGGAGGAGGGGAATGGGCAGGATGTCAGGGAGGAGGGGAATGGACAGGATGTGAGGGAGGAGGGGAGTGGGCAGATGTGAGGGAGGAGGGGAATGGGCAGGATGTAAGGGAGGAGGGGAATGGGCAGGATTAAGTATGAGGGGAATGGACAGGATGTGAGGGAGGAGGGGAATGGGCAGGATGTAAGGGAGGAGGGGAATGGGCTGGATGTGAGGGAGGAGGGGAATGGACAGGATGTGAGGGAGGAGGGGAATGGGCAGGATGTAAGGGAGGAGGGGAATGGGCAGGATGTGAGGGAGGAGGGGAATGGACAGGATGTGAGGGAGGAGAGGAATGGGCAGGACGTGATGGAGGAGGGGAATGGACAGGATGTGAGGGAGGAGGGGAGTGGGCAGATGTAAGGGAGGAGGGGAATGGGCAGGATGTAAGGGAGGAGGGGAATGGACAGGATGTAAGGGAGGAGGGGAATGGGCAGGATGTAAGGGAGGAGGGGAATGGGCAGGATGTGAGGGAGGAGGGGAATGGACAGGATGTGAGGGAGGAGAGGAATGGGCAGGACGTGATGGAGGAGGGGAATGGACAGGATGTGAGGGAGGAGGGGAGTGGGCAGATGTGAGGGAGGAGGGGAATGGGCAGGATATAAGGGAGGGAGGGGAATGGACAGGATGTGAGTGAGGAGGGGAGTGGGCAGATGTGAGGGAGGAGGGGAATGGGCAGGATGTAAGGGAGGAGGCGAATGGACAGGATGTAAGGTAGGAGGGGAGTGGGCAGATGTAAGGGAGGAGGGGGATGGGCAGGATGTGAGGGAGGAGGGGAATGGACAGGATGTAAGGGAGGAGGGGAATGGACAGGATGTGAGGGAGGAGGGGAGTGGGCAGATGTGAGGGAGGAGGGGAATGGGCAGGATGTAAGGGAGGAGGGGAATGGACAGGATGTAAGGGAGGAGGGGAATGGACAGGATGTGAGGGAGGAGGGGAATGGACAGGATGTGAGGGAGGAGGGGAATAGGCAGGATGTAAGGGAGGAGGGGAATGGACAGGATGTGATGGAGGAGGGGAATGGACAGGATGTAAGGGAGGAGGGGAATGGGCAGGATATGAGGGAGGAGGGGAATGGGCAGGATGTAAGGGAGGAGGGGAGTGGGCAGGATGTAAGTGAGGAGGGGAATGGGCAGGATGTGAGGGAGGAGGGGAATGGGCAGGATGTAAGGGAGGAGGGGAGTGGGCAGGATGTGAGGCAGGAGGGGAGTGGGCAGATGTAAGGGAGGAGGGGGATGGGCAGGATGTGAGGGAGGAGGGGAATGGACAGGATGTAAGGCAGGAGGGGAATGGACAGGATATGAGGGAGGAGGGGAATGGACAGGATGTGAGGGAGGAGGGGAATGGGCAGGATGTAAGGGAGGAGGGGAATGGACAGGATGTGACGGAGGAGGGGAATGGACAGGATGTAAGGGAGGAGGGGAATGGACAGGATGTAAGTGAGGAGGGTAATGGGCAGGATGTGAGGGAGGAGGGGAATGGACAGGATGTGAGGGAGGAGGGGAATGGGCAGGATGTGAGGGAGGAGGGGAATGGGCAGGATGTAAGGGAGGAGGGGAATGGGCAGGATGTAAGGGAGGAGGGGAATGGGCAGGATGTGAGGGAGGAGGGGAATGGGCAGGATGTAATGGAGGAGGGGAATGGGCAGGATGTGAGGGAGGAGGCGAATGGACAGGATGTAAGTGAGGAGGGGAATGGGCAGGATGTGAGGGAGGAGGGGAATGGGCAGGATGTGAGGGAGGAGGGGAATGGACAGGATGTAAAGGAGGAGGGGAATGGGCAGGATGTAAGGGAGGAGGGGAATGGGCAGGATGTAAGGGAGGAGGGGGATGGGCAGGATGTGAGGGAGAAGGGGAATGGACAGGATGTAAGTGAGGAGGGGAATTGGCAGGATGTAAGGGAGGAGGGGAATGGGCAGGATGTAAGGGAGGAGGGGAATGGGTAGGATGTGAGGGAGGAGGGGAATGGACAGGATGTGAGGGAGGAGGGGAATGGACAGGATGTGAGGGAGGAGGGGAATGGGCAGGATGTCAGGGAGGAGGGGAATGGACAGGATGTGAGGGAGGAGGGGAGTGGGCAGATGTGAGGGAGGAGGGGAATGGGCAGGATGTAAGGGAGTAGGGGAATGGGCAGGATTAAGGATGAGGGGAATGGACAGGATGTGAGGGAGGAGGGGAATGGGCAGGATGTAAGGGAGGAGGGGAATGGGCTGGATGTGAGGGAGGAGGGGAATGGACAGGATGTGAGGGAGGAGGGGAATGGGCAGGATGTAAGGGAGGAGGGGAATGGGCAGGATGTGAGGGAGGAGGGGAATGGACAGGATGTGAGGGAGGAGAGGAATGGGCAGGACGTGATGGAGGAGGGGAATGGACAGGATGTGAGGGAGGAGGGGAGTGGGCAGATGTAAGGGAGGAGGGGAATGGGCAGGATGTAAGGGAGGAGGGGAATGGACAGGATGTAAGGGAGGAGGGGAATGGGCAGGATGTAAGGGAGGAGGGGAATGGGCAGGATGTGAGGGAGGAGGGGAATGGACAGGATGTGAGGGAGGAGAGGAATGGGCAGGACGTGATTGAGGAGGGGAATGGACAGGATGTGAGGGAGGAGGGGAGTGGGCAGATGTGAGGGAGGAGGGGAATGGGCAGGATATAAGGGAGGGAGGGGAATGGACAGGATGTGAGGGAGGAGGGGAGTGGGCAGATGTGAGGGAGGAGGGGAATGGGCAGGATGTAAGGGAGGAGGCGAATGGACAGGATGTAAGGTAGGAGGGGAGTGGGCAGATGTAAGGGAGGAGGGGGATGGGCAGGATGTGAGGGGGGAGGGGAATGGACAGGATGTAAGGGAGGAGGGGAATGGACAGGATGTGAGGGAGGAGGGGAGTGGGCAGATGTGAGGGAGGAGGGGAATGGGCAGGATGTAAGGGAGGAGGGGAATGGACAGGATGTAAGGGAGGAGGGGAATGGACAGGATGTGAGGGAGGAGGGGAATGGACAGGATGTGAGGGAGGAGGGGAATAGGCAGGATGTAAGGGAGGAGGGGAATGGACAGGACGTGAGGGAGGAGGGGAATGGACAGGATGTAAGGGAGGAGGGGAATGGACAGGATGTAAGTGAGGAGGGTAATGGGCAGGATGTGAGGGAGGAGGGGAATGGGCAGGATTAAGGAGGAGGGGAATGGACAGGATGTGAGGGAGGAGGGGAATGGGCAGGATGTGAGGGAGGAGGGGAATGGACAGGATGTAAGGGAGGAGGGGAATGGGCAGGATGTAAGGGAGGAGGGGAATGGACAGGATGTAAGTGAGGAGGGGAATGGGCAGGATGTAAGGGAGGAGGGGAATGGACAGGATGTGAGGGAGGAGGGGAATGGACAGGATGTAAGGGAGGAGGGGAATGGGCAGGATGTGAGGGAGGAGGGGAATGGGCAGGATTAAGGAGGAGGGGAATGGACAGGATGTGAGGGAGGAGGGGAATGGGCAGGATGTAAGGGAGGAGGGGAATGGACAGGATGTGAGGGAGGAGGGGAGTGGGCAGATGTGAGGGAGGAGGGGAATGGGCAGGATGTAAGGGAGGAGGGGAATGGGCAGGATGTAAGGGAGGAGGGGAGTGGGCAGATGTAAGGGTCGAGGGGGATGGGCAGGATGTGAGGGAGGAGGGGAATGGACAGGATTTAAGGGAGGACGGGAATGGACAGGATGTGAGGGAGGAGGGGAATGGACAGGATGTGAGTGAGGAGGGGAATGGGCAGGATGTAAGGGAGGAGGGGAATGGACAGGATGTGAGGGCGGAGGGGAATGGACAGGATGTGAGGGAGGAGGGGAATGGGCAGGATGTAAGGGAGGAGGGGAATGGACAGGATGTGAGGGAGGAGGGGAATGGACAGGATATAAGGGAGGAGGGGCATGGACAGGATGTAAGTGAGGAGGTTAATGGGCAGGATGTGAGGGAGGAGGGGAATGGACAGGATGTGAGGGAGGGGAATGGGCAGGATGTGAGGGAGGAGGGGAATGGGCAGGATGTAAGTGAGGAGGGGAATGGGCAGGATGTGAGGGAGGAGGGGAATGGGCAGGATGTAAGGGAGGAGGGGAATGGGCAGGATGTGAGGGAGGAGGGGAATGGACAGGATGTAAGTGAGGAGGAGAATGGGCAGGATGTGAGGGAGGAGGGGAATGGACAGGATGTGAGGGAGGGGAATGGGCTGGATGTGAGGGAGGAGGGGAATGGGCAGGATGTAAGGGAGGAGGGGAATGGGCAGATGTAAGGGAGGAGGGGAATGGGCAGGATGTAAGGGAGGAGGGGAATGGACAGGATGTAAGGGAGGAGGGGAATGGGCAGGATGTAAGGGAGGAGGGGAATGGGCAGGATGTGAGGGAGGAGGGGAATGGACAGGATGTGAGGGAGGAGAGGAATGGGCAGGACGTGATTGAGGAGGGGAATGGACAGGATGTGAGGGAGGAGGGGAGTGGGCAGATGTGAGGGAGGAGGGGAATGGGCAGGATATAAGGGAGGGAGGGGAATGGACAGGATGTGAGGGAGGAGGGGAGTGGGCAGATGTGAGGGAGGAGGGGAATGGGCAGGATGTAAGGGAGGAGGCGAATGGACAGGATGTAAGGTAGGAGGGCAGTGGGCAGATGTAAGGGAGGAGGGGGATGGGCAGGATGTGAGGGGGGAGGGGAATGGACAGGATGTAAGGGAGGAGGGGAATGGACAGGATGTGAGGGAGGAGGGGAGTGGGCAGATGTGAGGGAGGAGGGGAATGGGCAGGATGTAAGGGAGGAGGGGAATGGACAGGATGTGAGGGAGGAGGGGAATGGACAGGATGTGAGGGAGGAGGGGAATGGACAGGATGTAAGGGAGGAGGGGAATGGACAGGATGTAAGTGAGGAGGGTAATGGGCAGGATGTGAGGGAGGAGGGGAATGGGCAGGATTAAGGAGGAGGGGAATGGACAGGATGTGAGGGAGGAGGGGAATGGGCAGGATGTGAGGGAGGAGGGGAATGGACAGGATGTAAGGGAGGAGGGGAATGGGCAGGATGTAAGGGAGGAGGGGAATGGACAGGATGTAAGTGAGGAGGGGAATGGGCAGGATGTAAGGGAGGAGGGGAATGGACAGGATGTGAGGGAGGAGGGGAATGGACAGGATGTAAGGGAGGAGGGGAATGGGCAGGATGTGAGGGAGGAGGGGAATGGGCAGGATTAAGGAGGAGGGGAATGGACAGGATGTGAGGGAGGAGGGGAATGGGCAGGATGTAAGGGAGGAGGGGAATGGACAGGATGTGAGGGAGGAGGGGAGTG
Source organism: Hemitrygon akajei (assembly GCF_048418815.1). Classification (NCBI taxonomy): domain Eukaryota; kingdom Metazoa; phylum Chordata; class Chondrichthyes; order Myliobatiformes; family Dasyatidae; genus Hemitrygon; species Hemitrygon akajei. The sequence goes on along the minus strand of NC_133129.1, from coordinate 115,480,199 downwards.
GGCAGATGTGAGGGAGGAGGGGAATGGGCAGGATGTAAGGGAGGAGGGGAATGGGCAGGATGTAAGGGAGGAGGGGAGTGGGCAGATGTAAGGGTCGAGGGGGATGGGCAGGATGTGAGGGAGGAGGGGAATGGACAGGATTTAAGGGAGGACGGGAATGGACAGGATGTGAGGGAGGAGGGGAATGGACAGGATGTGAGTGAGGAGGGGAATGGGCAGGATGTAAGGGAGGAGGGGAATGGACAGGATGTGAGGGCGGAGGGGAATGGACAGGATGTGAGGGAGGAGGGGAATGGGCAGGATGTAAGGGAGGAGGGGAATGGACAGGATGTGAGGGAGGAGGGGAATGGACAGGATATAAGGGAGGAGGGGCATGGACAGGATGTAAGTGAGGAGGTTAATGGGCAGGATGTGAGGGAGGAGGGGAATGGACAGGATGTGAGGGAGGGGAATGGGCAGGTGTGAGGGAGGAGGGGAATGGGCAGGATGTAAGTGAGGAGGGGAATGGGCAGGATGTGAGGGAGGAGGGGAATGGGCAGGATGTAAGGGAGGAGGGGAATGGGCAGGATGTGAGGGAGGAGGGGAATGGACAGGATGTAAGTGAGGAGGAGAATGGGCAGGATGTGAGGGAGGAGGGGAATGGACAGGATGTGAGGGAGGGGAATGGGCTGGATGTGAGGGAGGAGGGGAATGGGCAGGATGTAAGGGAGGAGGGGAATGGGCAGGATGTGAGGGAGGAGGGGAATGGACAAGATGTAAGGGAGGAGGGGAATGGGCAGGATGTGAGGGAGGAGGGGAATGGGCAGGATGTAAGGGAGGAGGGGAATGGGCAGGATTTGAGGGAGGAGGGGAATGGACAGGATGTAAGGGAGGAGGGGAATGGGCAGGATGTAAGGGAGGAGGGGAATGGGCAGGATGTGAGGGAGGAGGGGAATGGGCAGGATGTAAGGGAGGAGGGCAATGGATAGGATGTGAGTGAGGAGGGGAATGGGCAGGATGTAAGGGAGGAGGGGAATGGACAGGATGTGAGGGAGGAGGGGAATGGACAGGATGTAAGGGAGGAGGGGAATGGACAGGATGTGAGGGAGGTGGGGAATGGGCAGGATGTGAGGGAGGAGGGGAATGGACAGGATGTATGGGAGGAGGGGAATGGGCAGGATGTAAGGGAGGAGGGGAATGGGCAGGATGTGAGGGAGGAGAGGAATGACAGGATGTAAGGGAGGAGGGGAATGGGCAGGATGTGAGGGAGGAGGGGAATGGACAGGATGTGAGGGAGGAGGGGACTGGACAGGATGTGAGGGAGGAGGGGAATGGGCAGGATGTAAGGGAGGAGGGGAGTGGGCAGATGTAAGGGTCGAGGGGGATGGGCAGGATGTGAGGGAGGAGGGGAATGGACAGGATTTAAGGGAGGACGGGAATGGACAGGATGTGAGGGAGGAGGGGAATGGACAGGATGTGAGTGAGGAGGGGAATGGGCAGGATGTAAGGGAGGAGGGGATTGGACAGGATGTGAGGGCGGAGGGGAATGGACAGGATGTGAGGGAGGAGGGGAATGGGCAGGATGTAAAGGAGGAGGGGAATGGACAGGATGTGAGGGAGGAGGGGAATGGACAGGATATAAGGGAGCAGGGGCATGGACAGGATGTAAGGGAGGAGGGGAATGGACAGGATGTGAGGGAGGAGGGGAATGGACAGGATGTAAGTGAGGAGGAGAATGGGCAGGATGTAAGGGAGGAGGTTAATGGGCAGGATGTGAGGGAGGAGGGGAATGGACAGGATGTGAGGGAGGAGGGGAATGGGCAGGATGTAAGGGAGGAGGGGAATGGGCAGGATGTGAGGGAGGAGGGGAATGGGCAGGATGTAAGGGAGGAGGGAATGGGCAGGATGTGAGGGAGGAGGGGAATGGACAGGATGTAAGTGAGGAGGATAATGGGCAGGATGTAAGGGAGGAGGGGAATGGGCAGGATTTGAGGGAGGAGGGGAATGGACAGGATGTAAGGGAGGAGGGGAATGGGCAGGATGTAAGGGAGGAGGGGAATGGGCAGGATGTAAGGGAGGAGGGGAATGGACAGGATGTGAGGGAGGAGGGGAATGGGCAGGATGTGGGGGAGGAGAGGAATGGGCAGGATGTAAGGGAGGAGGGGAATGGGCAGGATGTGAGGGAGGAGGGGAATGGGCAGGATGTAAGGGAGGAGGGGAATGGACAGGATGTGAGGGAGGAGGGGAATGGACAGGATGTAAGGGAGGAGGGGAATGGACAGGATGTGAGGGAGGTGGGGAATGGGCAGGATGTGAGGGAGGAGGGGAATGGACAGGATGTATGGGAGTAGGGGAATGGGCAGGATGTAAGGGAGGAGGGGAATGGGCAGGATGTGAGGGAGGAGAGGATTGACAGGATGTAATGGAGGAGGGGAATGGGCAGGATGTGAGGGAGGAGGGGAATGGACAGGATGTGAGGGAGGAGGGGACTGGACAGGATGTGAGGGAGGAGAGGAATGGACATGATGTAAGGGAGGAGGGGAATGGACAGGATGTATGGGAGGAGGGGAATGGACAGGATGTAAGGTAGGAGGGGAATGGGCAGGATGTAAGGGAGGAGGGGAATGGGCAGGATGTAAGGGAAGAGGGGAATGGGCAGGATGTGAGGGAGGAGGGGAATGGGCAGGATGTGAGGGAGGAGGGGAATGGGCAGGATGAGAGGGAGGAGGGGAATGGACAGGATGTAAGTGAGGAGGGGAATGGGCAGGATGTAAGGGAGGAGTGGAATGGGCAGGATGTGAGGGAGGAGGGGAATGGACAGGATGTAAGGGAGGAGGGGAATGGACAGGATGTGATGGAGGAGGGGAATGGGCAGGAAGTGAGGGAGGAGGGGAATGGACAGGATGTGAGGGAGGAGGGGAATGGGCAGGATGTGAGGGAGGAGGGGAATGGACAGGATTTAAGTGAGGAGGGGAATGGGCAGGATGTAAGGGAGGAGGGGAATGGGCAGGATGTAAGGGAGGAGGGGAATGGGCAGGATGTAAGGGAGGAGGGGAATGGACAGGATGTAAGGGAGGAGGGGAATGGGCAGGATGTAAGGGAGGAGGGGAATGGACAGGATGTAAGGGAGGAGGGGAATGGACAGGATGTAACGGAGGAGAGGAGTGGGCAGGATGTGAGGGAGGAGGGGAATGGACAGGATGTGAGGGAGGAGGGGAATGGACAGGATGTGAGGGAGGAGGGGAATGGGCAGGATGTAAGGGAGGAGGGGAATGGACAGGATGTGAGGGAGGAGGGGAATGGGCAGGATGTAAGGGAGGAGGGGAATGGGCAGGATGTGAGGGAGGAGGGGAATGGACAGGATGTGAGGGAGGAGGGGAATGGACAGGATGTGAGGGAGGAGGGGAATGGGCAGGATGTAAGGGAGGAGGGGAATGGACAGGATGTAAGGGAGGAGGGGAGTTGGCAGATGTAAGGGAGGAGGAGAATGGGCCGGATGTGAGGGAGGAGGGGAATGGACAAAATGTAAGGGAGGAGGGGAATGGACAGGATGTGAGGGAGGAGTTGAATGGACAGGATGTGAGGGAGGAGGGGAATGGGCAGGATGTAAGTGAGGAGGGGAATGGACAGGATGTAAGGGAGGAGGGGAATGGACAGGATGTGAGGGAGGAGGGGAATGGACAGGATGTGAGGGAGGAGGGGAATGTGCAGGATGTGAGGGAGGAGGGGAATGGACAGGATGTGAGGGAGGAGAGGAATGGGCAGGATGTAAGTGAGGAGGGGAATGGACAGGATGTAAGGGAGGAGGGGAATGGACAGGATGTGAGGGAGGAGGGGAATGGACAGGATGTAAGGGAGGAGGGGAATGGACAGGATGTAAGTGAGGAGGGGAATGGGCAGGATGTAAGGGAGGAGGGGAATGGGCAGGATGTGAGGGAGGAGGGGAATGGGCAGGATGTAAGTGAGGAGGGGAATGGGCAGGATGTAAGGGAGGAGGGGAATGGACAGGATGTGAGGGAGGAGGGAAATGGACAGGATGTAAGGGAGGAGGGGAATGGACAGGATGTGAGGGAGGAGAGGAATGGACAGGATTAAGGAGGAGGGGAATGGACAGGATGTGAGGGAGGAGGGGAATGGACAGGATGTAAGTGAGGAGGGGAATGGGCAGGATGTAAGGGAGGAGGGGAATGGACAGGATGTAACGGAGGAGGGGAATGGGCAGGATGTGAGGGAGGAGGGGAATGGGCAGGATGTAAGGGAGTAGGGGAATGGGCAGGATTAAGGAGGAGGGGAATAGACAGGATGTGAGGGAGGAGGGGAATGGGCAGGATGTAAGGGAGGAGGGGAATGGACAGGATGTGAGGGAGGAGGGGAGTGGGCAGATCTGAGGGAGGAGGGGAATGGGCAGGATGTAAGGGAGGAGGGGAATGGGCAGGATGTAAGGGAGGAGGGGAGTGGGCAGATGTAAGGGAGGAGGGGGATGGGCAGGATGTGAGGGAGGAGGGGAATGGACAGGATGTGAGGGAGGAGGGAAATGGGCAGGATGTGAGGGAGGAGGGGAATGGACAGGATGTGAGGGAGGAGGGGAATGGACAGGATGTGAGGGAGGAGGGGGATGGGCAGGATGTGAGGGAGGAGGGGAATGGACAGGATGTGAGGGAGGAGGGGAATGGGCAGGATGTGAAGGAGGAGGGGAATGGACAGGATGTGAGGGAGGAGGGGAATGGACAGGATGTGAGGGAGGAGGGGGATGGGCAGGATGTGAGGGAGGAGGGGAATGGACAGGATGTGAGGGAGGAGGGGAATGGGCAGGATGTGAAGGAGGAGGGGAATGGACAGGATGTAAGGGAGGAGGGGAGTGGGCAGGATGTGAGGGGGAGAGGGGAATGGACAGGATTTAAGGGAGGAGGGGAATGGACAGGATGTGAGGGAGGAGGGGAATGGACAGGATGTGAGTGAGGAGGGGAATGGACAGGATGTGAGGGAGGAGGGGAATGGGCAGGATGTAAGGGAGGAGGGGAATGGACAGGTTGTGAGGGAGGAGCGGAGTGGGCAGATGTGAGGGAGGAGGGGAATGGGCAGGATGTTACGGAGGAGGGGAATGGGCAGGATGTGAGGGAGGAGGGGAATGGACAGGATGTAAGGGAGGAGGGGAATGGACAGGATGTGAGGGAGGAGGGGAATGGATAGGATGTGAGGGAGGAGGGGAATGGGCAGGATGTAAGGGAGGAGGGGAATGGACAGGATGTGAGGGAGGAGGGGAATGGACAGGATGTAAGGGAGGAGGGGAATGGACAGGATGTAAGTGAGGAGGGTAATGGGCAGGATGTGAGGGAGGAGGGGAATGGACAGGATGTGAGGGACGAGGGGAATGGGCAGGATGTGAGGGAGGAGGGGAATGGGCAGGATGTAAGGGAGGAGGGGAAAGGGCAGGATGTGTGGGAGGAGGGGAATGGGCAGGATGTAAGGGAGGAGGGGAATGGACAGGATGTGAGGGAGGAGGGGAATGGACAGGATGTAAGGGAGGAGGGGAATGGACAGGATGTAAGTGAGGAGGGTAATGGGCAGGATGTGAGGGAGGAGGGGAATGGGCAGGATGTGAGGGAGGAGGGGAACGGGCAGGATGTAAGGGAGGAGGGGAATGGGCAGGATGTGAGGGAGGAGGGGAATGGGCAGGATGTAAGGGAGGAGGGGAATGGGCAGGATGTGAGGGAGGAGGGGAATGGACAGGATGTAAGTGAGGAGGAGAATGGGCAGGATGTAAGGGAGGAGGGGAATGGGCAGGATTTGACGGAGGAGGGGAATGGACAGGATGTAAGGGAGGAGGGGAATGGGCAGGATGTGAGGGAGGAGGGGAATGGGCAGGATGTGAGGGAGGAGGGGAATGGGCAGGATGTAAGGGAGGAGGGGAATGGGCAGGATGTGAGGGAGGAGGGGAATGGGCAGGATGTAAGGGAGGAGGGGAATGGACAGGATGTAAGGGAGGAGGGGAATGGACAGGATGTGAGGGAGGAGGGGAATGGGCAGGATGTGAGGGAGGAGGGGAATGGACAGGATGTATGGGAGGAGGGGAATGGGCAGGATGTAAGGGAGGAGGGGAATGGGCAGGATGTGAGGGAGGAGAGGAATGGACAGGATGTAAGGAAGGAGGGGAATGGGCAGGATGTGAGGGAGGAGGGGAATGGACAGGATGTGAGGGAGGAGGGGAATAGACAGGATTTGAGGGAGGAGAGGAATGGACAGGATGTAAGGGAGGAGGTGAATGGGCAGGATGTGAGGGAGGAGGGGAATGGACAGGATGTAAGGGAGGAGGGGAATGGACAGGATGTGAGGGAGGAGGGGAATGGGCAGGATGTGAGGGAGGAGGGGAATGGGCAGGATGTATGGGAGGAGGGGAATGGGCAGGATGTGAGGGAGGAGGGGAATGGGCAGGATGTGAGGGAGGAGGGGAATGGACAGGATGTGAGGGAGGAGGGGAATGGGCAGGATGTATGGAAGGAGGGGAATGGACAGGATGTAAGTGAGGATGGGAATGGACAGGATGTGAGGGAGGAGGGGAATGGGCAGGATGTGAGGGAGGAGGGGAATGGGCAGGATGTGAGGGACGAGGGGAATGGGCAGGATGTGAGGGAGGAGGGGAATGGGCAGGATGTAAGGGAGGAGGGGAAAGGGCAGGATGTGTGGGAGGAGGGGAATAGGCAGGATGTAAGGGAGGAGGGGAATGGACAGGATGTGAGGGAGGAGGGGAATGGACAGGATGTAAGGGAGGAGGGGAATGGACAGGATGTAAGTGAGGAGGGTAATGGGCAGGATGTGAGGGAGGAGCGGAATGGGCAGGATGTGAGGGAGGAGGGGAATGGGCAGGATGTAAGGGAGGAGGGGAATGGGCAGGATGTGAGGGAGGAGGGGAATGGGCAGGATGTAAGGGAGGAGGGGAATGGGCAGGATGTGAGGCAGGAGGGGAATGGACAGGATGTAAGTGAGGAGGAGAATGGGCAGGATGTAAGGGAGGAGGGGAATGGGCAGGATGTGACGGAGGAGGGGAATGGACAGGATGTGAGGGAGGAGGGGAATGGGCAGGATGTGAAGGAGGAGGGGAATGGGCAGGATGTCAGGGAGGAGGGGAATGGGCAGGATGTGAGGGAGGAGGGGAATGGGCAGGATGTGAGGGAGGAGGGGAATGGACAGGATGTGAGGGAGGAGGGGAATGGGCAGGATGTGAGGGAGGAGGGGAATGGACAGGATGTGAGGGAGGAGGGGAATGGGCAGGATGTGAGGGAGGAGGGGAATGGGCAGGATGTGAGGGAGGAGGGGAATGGACAGGATGTGAGGGAGGAGGGGAATGGGCAGGATGTGAGGGAGGAGGGGAATGGGCAGGATGTGAGGGAGGAGGGGAATGGACAGGATGTGAGGGAGGAGGGGAATGGGCAGGATGTATGGAAGGAGGGGAATGGACAGGATGTAAGTGAGGATGGGAATGGGCAGGATGTAAGGGAGGAGGGGAATGGGCAGGATGTGAGGGAGGAGGGGAATGGGCAGGATGTATGGGAGGAGGGGAATGGGCAGGATGTGAGGGAGGAGGGGTATGGGCAGGATGTGAGGGAGGAGGGGAATGGACAGGATGTGAGGGAGGAGGGGAATGTGCAGGATGTGAGGGAGGAGGGGAATGGACAGGATGTGAGGGAGGAGGGGAATGGGCAGGATGTAAGTGAGGAGGGGAATGGACAGGATGTAAGGAAGGAGGGGAATGGACAGGATGTAAGTGAGGAGGGGAATGGGCAGGATGTAAGGGAGGAGGGGAATGGGCAGGATGTGAGGGAGGAGGGGAATGGGCAGGATGTGAGGGAGGAGGGGAATGGACAGGATGTGAGGGAGGAGGGGAATGGGCAGGATGTAAGGGAGGAGGGGAATGGACAGTATGTAAGTGAGGAGGCGAATGGGCAGGATGTAAGGGAGGAGGGGAATGGACAGGATGTGAGGGAGGAGGGAAATGGGCAGGATGTGAGGGAGGAGGGGAATGGGCAGGATGTGAAGGAGGAGGGGAATGGACAGGATGTAAGGGAGGAGGGGAGTGGGCAGGATGTGAGGGAGGAGGGGAATGGACAGGATTTAAGGGAGGAGGGGAATGGACAGGATGTGAGGGAGGATGGGAATGGACAGGATGTGAGTGAGGAGGGGAATGGGCAGGATGTAAGGGAGGAGGGGAATGGACAGGATGTGAGGGAGGAGGGGAGTGGGCAGATGTGAGGGAGGAGGGGAATGGGCAGGATGTAACGGAGGAGGGGAATGGGCAGGATGTGAGGGAGGAGGGGAATGGACAGGATGTAAGGGAGGAGGGGAATGGACAGGATGTGAGGGAGGAGGGGAATGGACAGGATGTGAGGGAGGAGGGGAATGGACAGGATGTGAGGGAGGAGAGGAATGGACAGGATGTAAGGGAGGAGGGGAATGGGCAGGATGTGAGGGAGGAGGGGAATGGACAGGATGTAAGGGAGGAGGGGAATGGACAGGATGTGAGGGAGGAGGGGAATGGGCAGGATGTGAGGGAGGAGGGGAATGGGCAGGATGTATGGGAGGAGGGGAATGGGCAGGATGTGAGGGAGGAGGGGAATGGGCAGGATGTGAGGGAGGAGGGGAATGGACAGGATGTGAGGGAGGAGGGGAATGGGCAGGATGTATGGAAGGAGGGGAATGGACAGGATGTAAGTGAGGAGGGGAATGGGCAGGATGTAAGGGAGGAGGGGAATGGGCAGGATGTGAGGTAGGAGGGGAATGGGCAGGATGTGAGGGAGGAGGGGAATGGACAGGATGTGAGGGAGGAGGGGAATGGGCAGGATGTGAGGGAGGAGGGGAATGGACAGGATGTGAGGGAGGAGGTGAATGGGCAGAATGTGAGGGAGGAGGGGAATGGGCAGGATGTGAGGGAGGAGGGGAATGGACAGGATGTGAGGGAGGAGGGGAATGGGCAGGATGTGAGGGAGGAGGGGAATGGGCAGGATGTGAGGGAGGAGGGGAATGGACAGGATGTGAGGGAGGAGGGGAATGGGCAGGATGTATGGAAGGAGGGGAATGGACAGGATGTAAGTGAGGATGGGAATGGGCAGGATGTAAGGGAGGAGGGGAATGGGCAGGATGTGAGGGAGGAGGGGAATGGGCAGGATGTATCGGAGGAGGGGAATGGGCAGGATGTGAGGGAGGAGGGGAATGGGCAGGATATGAGGGAGGAGGGGAATGGACAGGATGTGAGGGAGGAGGGGAATGGGCAGGATGTGAGGGAGGAGGGTAATGGACAGTATGTGAGGGAGTAGGGGAATGGGCAGGATGTAAGTGAGGAGGGGAATGGACAGGATGTAAGGAAGGAGGGGAATGGACAGGATGTAAGTGAGGAGGGGAATGGGCAGGATGTAAGGGAGGAGGGGAATGGGCAGGATGTGAGGGAGGAGGGGAATGGGCAGGATGTGAGGGAGGAGGGGAATGGACAGGATGTGAGGGAGGAGGGGAATGGGCAGGATGTAAGGGAGGAGGGGAATGGACAGTATGTAAGTGAGGAGGGGAATGGGCAGGATGTAAGGGAGGAGGGGAATGGACAGGATGTGAGGGAGGAGGGAAATGGGCAGGATGTAAGGGAGGAGGGGAATGGACAGGATGTGAGGGAGGAGAGGAATGGACAGGATTAAGGAGGAGGGGAATGGACAGGATGTGAGGGAGGAGGGGAATGGACAGGATGTAAGTGAGGAGGGGAATGGGCAGGATGTAAGGGAGGAGGGGAATTGACAGGATGTGAGGGAGGAGGGGAATGGACAGGATGTAACGGAGGAGGGGAATGGGCAGGATGTGAGGGAGGAGGGGAATGGGCAGGATGTAAGGGAGTAGGGGAATGGGCAGGATTAAGGAGGAGGGGAATGGACAGGATGTGAGGGAGGAGGGGAATGGGCAGGATGTAAGGGAGGAGGGGAATGGACAGGATGTGAGGGAGGAGGGGAGTGGGCAGATCTGAGGGAGGAGGGGAATGGGCAGGATGTAAGGGAGGAGGGGAATGGGCAGGATGTAAGGGAGGAGGGGAATGGACAGGATGTGAGGGAGGAGGGGAGTGGGCAGATTTGAGGGAGGAGGGGAATGGGCAGGATGTAAGGGAGGAGGGGAATGGGCAGGATGTAAGGGAGGAGGGGAGTGGGCAGATGTAAGGGAGGAGGGGGATGGGCAGGATGTGAGGGAGGAGGGGAATGGACAGGATGTGAGGGAGGAGGGGAATGGGCAGGATGTGAGGGAGGAGGGGAATGGACAGGATGTGAGGGAGGAGGGGAATGGACAGGATGTGAGGGAGGAGGGGGATGGGCAGGATGTGAGGGAGGAGGGGAGTGGGCAGGATGTGAGGGAGGAGGGGAATGGACAGGATTTAAGGGAGGAGGGGAATGGACAGGATGTGAGGGAGGAGGGGAATGGACAGGATGTGAGTGAGGAGGGGAATGGGCAGGATGTAAGGGAGGAGGGGAATGGACAGGATGTGAGGGAGGAGGGGAGTGGGCAGATGTGAGGGAGGAGGGGAATGGGCAGGATGTAACGGAGGAGGGGAATGGGCAGGATGTGAGGGAGGAGGGGAATGGACAGGATGTAAGGGAGGAGGGGAATGGACAGGATGTGAGGTAGGAGGGGAATGGACAGGATGTGAGGGAGGAGGGGAATGGACAGGATGTGAGGGAGGAGAGGAATGGACAGGATGTAAGGGAGGAGGGGAATGGGCAGGATGTGAGGGAGGAGGGGAATGGACAGGATGTAAGGGAGGAGGGGAATGGACAGGATGTGAGGGAGGAGGGGAATGGGCAGGATGTGAGGGAGGAGGGGAATGGGCAGGATGTATGGTAGGAGGGGAATGGGCAGGATGTGAGGGAGGAGGGGAATGGGCAGGATGTGAGGGAGGAGGGGAATGGACAGGATGTGAGGGAGGAGGGGAATGGGCAGGATGTATGGAAGGAGGGGAATGGACAGGATGTAAGTGAGGAGGGGAATGGGCAGGATGTAAGGGAGGAGGGGAATGGGCAGGATGTGAGGGAGGAGGGGAATGGGCAGGATGTGAGGGAGGAGGGGAATGGACAGGATGTGAGGGAGGAGGGGAATGGGCAGGATGTGAGGGAGGAGGGGAATGGACAGGATGTGAGGGAGGAGGGGAATGGGCAGAATGTGAGGGAGGAGGGGAATGGGCAGGATGTGAGGGAGGAGGGGAATGGACAGGATGTGAGGGAGGAGGGGAATGGGCAGGATGTGAGGGAGGAGGGGAATGGGCAGGATGTGAGGGAGGAGGGGAATGGACAGGATGTGAGGGAGGAGGGGAATGGGCAGGATGTATGGAAGGAGGGGAATGGACAGGATGTAAGTGAGGATGGGAATGGGCAGGATGTAAGGGAGGAGGGGAATGGGCAGGATGTGAGGGAGGAGGGGAATGGGCAGGATGTATCGGAGGAGGGGAATGGGCAGGATGTGAGGGAGGAGGGGAATGGGCAGGATGTGAGGGAGGAGGGGAATGGACAGGATGTGAGGGAGGAGGGGAATGGGCAGGATGTGAGGGAGGAGGGTAATGGACAGTATGTGAGGGAGTAGGGGAATGGGCAGGATGTAAGTGAGGAGGGGAATGGACAGGATGTAAGGAAGGAGGGGAATGGACAGGATGTAAGTGAGGAGGGGAATGGGCAGGATGTAAGGGAGGAGGGGAATGGGCAGGATGTGAGGGAGGAGGGGAATGGGCAGGATGTGAGGGAGGAGGGGAATGGACAGGATGTGAGGGAGGAGGGGAATGGGCAGGATGTAAGGGAGGAGGGGAATGGACAGTATGTAAGTGAGGAGGGGAATGGGCAGGATGTAAGGGAGGAGGGGAATGGACAGGATGTGAGGGAGGAGGGAAATGGGCAGGATGTAAGGGAGGAGGGGAATGGACAGGATGTGAGGGAGGAGAGGAATGGACAGGATTAAGGAGGAGGGGAATGGACAGGATGTGAGGGAGGAGGGGAATGGACAGGATGTAAGTGAGGAGGGGAATGGGCAGGATGTAAGGGAGGAGGGGAATTGACAGGATGTGAGGGAGGAGGGGAATGGACAGGATGTAACGGAGGAGGGGAATGGGCAGGATGTGAGGGAGGAGGGGAATGGGCAGGATGTAAGGGAGTAGGGGAATGGGCAGGATTAAGGAGGAGGGGAATGGACAGGATGTGAGGGAGGAGGGGAATGGGCAGGATGTAAGGGAGGAGGGGAATGGACAGGATGTGAGGGAGGAGGGGAGTGGGCAGATCTGAGGGAGGAGGGGAATGGGCAGGATGTAAGGGAGGAGGGGAATGGGCAGGATGTAAGGGAGGAGGGGAATGGACAGGATGTGAGGGAGGAGGGGAGTGGGCAGATCTGAGGGAGGAGGGGAATGGGCAGGATGTAAGGGAGGAGGGGAATGGGCAGGATGTAAGGGAGGAGGGGAGTGGGCAGATGTAAGGGAGGAGGGGGATGGGCAGGATGTGAGGGAGGAGGGGAATGGACAGGATGTGAGGGAGGAGGGGAATGGGCAGGATGTGAGGGAGGAGGGGAATGGACAGGATGTGAGGGAGGAGGGGAATGGACAGGATGTGAGGGAGGAGGGGGATGGGCAGGATGTGAGGGAGGAGGGGAATGGACAGGATGTGAGGGAGGAGGGGAATGGGCAGGATGTGAAGGAGGAGGGGAATGGACAGGATGTGAGGGAGGAGGGGAATGGACAGGATGTGAGGGAGGAGGGGAATGGACAGGATGTGAGGGAGGAGGGGGATGGGCAGGATGTGAGGGAGGAGGGGAATGGACAGGATGTGAGGGAGGAGGGGAATGGGCAGGATGTGAAGGAGGAGGGGAATGGACAGGATGTAAGGGAGGAGGGGAGTGGGCAGGATGTGAGGGAGGAGGGGAATGGACAGGATTTAAGGGAGGAGGGGAATGGACAGGATGTGAGGGAGGAGGGGGATGGATAGGATGTGAGTGAGGAGGGGAATGGGCAGGATGTAAGGGAGGAGGGGAATGGACAGGATGTGAGGGAGGAGGGGAGTGGGCAGATGTGAGGGAGGAGGGGAATGGGCAGGATGTAACGGAGGAGGGGAATGGGCAGGATGTGAGGGAGGAGGGGAATGGACAGGATGTAAGGGAGGAGGGGAATGGACAGGATGTAAGGGAGGAGTGGAATGGACAGGATGTGAGGGAGGAGGGGAATGGACAGGATGTAAGGGAGAAGGGGAATGGACAGGATGTAAGTGAGGAGGGTAATGGGCAGGATGTGAGGGAGGAGGGGAATGGACAGGATGTGAGGGAGGAGGGGAATGGGCAGGATGTGAGGGAGGAGGGGAATGGGCAGGATGTAAGGGAGGAGGGGAATGGGCAGGATGTGTGGGAGGAGGGGAATGGGCAGGATGTAAGGGAGGAGGGGAATGGACAGGATGTGAGGGATGAGGGGAATGGACAGGATGTAAGGGAGGAGGGGAATGGACAGGATGTAAGTGAGGAGGGTAATGGGCAGGATGTGAGGGAGGAGGGGAATGGGCAGGATGTAAAGGAGGAGGGGAATGGACAGGATGTGAGGGAGGAGGGGAATGGGCAGGATGTGAGGGTGGAGGGGAATGGGCAGGATGTAAGGGAGGAGGGGAATGGGCAGGATGTGAGGGAGGAGGGGAATGGGCAGGATGTAAGGGAGGAGGGGAATGGGCAGGATGTGAGGGAGGAGGGGAATGGACAGGATGTACGTGAGGAGGAGAATGGGCAGGATGTAAGGGAGGAGGGGAATGGGCAGGATTTGACGGAGGAGGGGAATGGACAGGATGTAAGGGAGGAGGGGAATGGGCAGGATGTAAAGGAGGAGGGGAATGGGCAGGATGTGAGGGAGGAGGGGAATGGACAGGATGTGAGGGAGGAGGGGAATGGGCAGGATGTGAGGGAGGAGGGGAATGGGCAGGATGTAAGGGAGGAGGGGAATGGGCAGGATGTGAGGGAGGAGGGGAATGGGCAGGATGTAAGGGAGGAGGGGAATGGGCAGGATGTGAGGGAGGAGGGGAATGGGCAGGATGTAAGGGAGGAGGGGAATGGGCAGGATGTGAGGGTGGAGAGGAATGGACAGGATGTAAGGGAGGAGGGGAATGGGCAGGATGTGAGGGAGGAGGGGAATGGACAGGATGTAAGGGAGGAGGGGAATGGACAGGATGTGAGGGAGGAGGGGAATGGGCAGGATGTGAGGGAGGAGGGGAATGGGTAGGATGTGAGGGAGGAGGGGAATGGACAGGATGTAAGGGAGGAGAGGAATGGACAGGATGTAAGGTAGGAGGGGAATGGGCAGGATGTGAGGGAGGAGGGGAATGGACAGGATGTGAGTGAGGAGGGGAATGGGCAGGATGTAAGGGAGGAGGGGAATGGACAGGTTGTGAGGGAGGAGGGGAGTGGGCAGATGTGAGGGAGGAGGGGAATGGGCAGGATGTAACGGAGGAGGGGAATGGGCAGGATGTGAGGGAGGAGGGGAATGGACAGGATGTAAGGGAGGAGGGGAATGGACAGGATGTGAGGGACGAGGGGAATGGACAGGATATAAGGGAGCAGGGGCATGGACAGGATGTAAGGGAGGAGGGGAATGGACAGGATGTGAGGGAGGAGGGGAATGGACAGGATGTAAGGGAGGAGGGGAATGGACAGGATGTAAGTGAGGAGGGTAATGGGCAGGATGTGAGGGAGGAGGGGAATGGACAGGATGTGAGGGAGGAGGGGAATGGGCAGGATGTGAGGGAGGAGGGGAATGGGCAGCATGTAAGGGAGGAGGGGAAAGGGCAGGATGTGTGGGAGGAGGGGAATGGGCAGGATGTAAGGGAGGAGGGGAATGGACAGGATGTGAGGGAGGAGGGGAATGGACAGGATGTAAGGGAGGAGGGGAATGGACAGGATGTAAGTGAGGAGGGTAATGGGCAGGATGTGAGGGAGGAGGGGAATGGACAGGATGTGAGGGAGGAGGGGAACGGGCAGGATGTGAGGGAGGAGGGGAATGGGCAGGATGTAAGGGAGGAGGGGAATGGGCAGGATGTGAGGGAGGAGGGGAATGGGCAGGATGTAAGGGAGGAGGGGAATGGGCAGGATGTGAGGGAGGAGGGGAATGGACAGGATGTAAGTGAGGAGGAGAATGGGCAGGATTTAAGGGAGGAGGGGAATGGGCAGGATTTGACGGAGGAGGGGAATGGACAGGATGTAAGGGAGGAGGGGAATGGGCAGTATGTGAGGGAGGAGGGGAATGGGCAGGATGTGAGGGAGGAGGGGAATGGGCAGGATGTAAGGGAGGAGGGGAATGGGCAGGATGTGAGGGAGGAGTGGAATGGGCAGGATGTAAGGGAGGAGGGGAATGGACAGGATGTAAGGGAGGAGGGGAATGGACAGGATGTGAGGGAGGAGGGGAATGGGCAGGATGTGAGGGAGGAGGGGAATGGACAGGATGTATGGGAGGAGGGGAATTGGCAGGATGTAAGGGAGGAGGGGAATGGGCAGGATGTGAGGGAGGAGGGGAATGGGCAGGATGTGAGGGAGGAGAGGAATGGACAGGATGTGAGGGAGGAGGGGAATGGACAGGATGTGAGGGAGGAGGGGAATGGGCAGGATGTGAGGGAGGAGGGGAATGGACAGGATGTGAGGGAGGAGGGGAATGGGCAGGATGTAAGTGAGGAGGGGAATGGACAGGATGTAAGGAAGGAGGGGAATGGACAGGATGTAAGTGAGGAGGGGAATGGGCAGGATGTAAGGGAGGAGGGGAATGGGCAGGATGTGAGGGAGGAGGGGAATGGGCAGGATGTGAGGGAGGAGGGGAATGGACAGGATGTGAGGGAGGAGGGGAATGGGCAGGATGTAAGGGAGGAGGGGAATGGACAGTATGTAAGTGAGGAGGGGAATGGGCAGGATGTAAGGGAGGAGGGGAATGGACAGGATGTGAGGGAGGAGGGAAATGGGCAGGATGTAAGGGAGGAGGGGAATGGACAGGATGTGAGGGAGGAGAGGAATGGACAGGATTAAGGAGGAGGGGAATGCACAGGATGTGAGGGAGGAGTGGAATGGACAGGATGTAAGTGAGGAGGGGAATGGGCAGGATGTAAGGGAGGAGGGGAATGGACAGGATGTGAGGGAGGAGGGGAATGGACAGGATGTAACGGAGGAGGGGAATGGGCAGGATGTGAGGGAGGAGGGGAATGGGCAGGATGTAAGGGAGTAGGGGAATGGGCAGGATTAGGGAGGAGGGGAATGGACAGGATGTGAGGGAGGAGGGGAATGGGCAGGATGTAAGGGAGGAGGGGAATGGACAGGATGTGAGGGAGGAGGGGAGTGGGCAGATCTGAGGGAGGAGGGGAATGGGCAGGATGTAAGGGAGGAGGGGAATGGGCAGGATGTAAGGGAGGAGGGGAGTGGGCAGATGTAAGGGAGGAGGGGGATGTGCAGGATGTGAGGGAGGAGGGGAATGGACAGGATGTGAGGGAGGAGGGGAATGGGCAGGATGTGAGGGAGGAGGGGAATGGACAGGATGTGAGGGAGGAGGGGAATGGACAGGATGTGAGGGAGGAGGGGGATGGGCAGGATGTGAGGGAGGAGGGGAATGGACAGGATGTGAGGGAGGAGGGGAATGGGCAGGATGTGAAGGAGGAGGGGAATGGACAGGATGTGAGGGAGGAGGGGGATGGGCAGGATGTGAGGGAGGAGGGGAATGGACAGGATGTGAGGGAGGAGGGGAATGGGCAGGATGTGAAGCAGGAGCGGAATGGACAGGATGTAAGGGAGGAGGGGAGTGGGCAGGATGTGAGGGAGGAGGGGAATGGACAGGATTTAAGGGAGGAGGGGAATGGACAGGATGAGAGGGAGGAGGGGAATGGACAGAATGTGAGTGACGAGGGGAATGGGCAGGATGTAAGGGAGGAGGGGAATGGACAGGATGTGACGGAGGAGGGGAGTGGGCAGATGTGAGGGAGGAGGGGAATGGGCAGGATGTAACGGAGGAGGGGAATGGGCAGGATGTGAGGGAGGAGGGGAATGGACAGGATGTAAGGGAGGAGGGGAATGGACAGGATGTGAGGGAGGAGGGGAATGGACAGGATGTGAGGGAGGAGGGGAATGGACAGGATTTAAGGGAGGAGGGGAATGGACAAAATGTGAGTGACAAGGGGAATGGGCAGGATGTAAGGGAGGAGGGGAATGGACAGGATGTGAGGGAGGAGGGGAGTGGGCAGATGTGAGGGAGGAGGGGAATGGGCAGGATGTAACGGAGGAGGGGAATGGGCAGGATGTGAGGGAGGAGGGGAATGGACAGGATGTAAGGGAGGAGGGGAATGGACAGGATGTGAGGGAGGAGGGGAATGGGCAGGATGTAAGGGAGGAGGGGAATGGACAGGATGTGAGGGAGGAGGGGAATGGACAGGATGTAAGGGAGGAGGGGAATGGACAGGATGTAAGTGAGGAGGGTAATGGGCAGGATGTGAGGGAGGAGTGGAATGGACAGGATGTGAGGGAGGAGGAGAATGGGCAGGATGTGAGGGAGGAGGGGAATGGGCAGGATGTAAGGGAGGAGGGGAATGGGCAGGATGTGTGGGAGGAGGGGAATGGGCAGGATGTAAGGGAGGAGGGGAATGGACAGGATGTGAGGGAGGAGGGGAATGGACAGGATGTAAGGGAGGAGGGGAATGGACAGGATGTAAGTGAGGAGGGTAATGGGCAGTATGTGAGGGAGGAGGGGAATGGACAGGATGTGAGGGAGGAGGGGAATGGGCAGGATGTGAGGGAGGAGGGGAATGGGCAGGATGTAAGGGAGGAGGGGAATGGGCAGGATGTGAGGGAGGAGGGGAATGGGCAGGATGTAAGGGAGGAGGGGAATGGGCAGGATGTGAGGGAGGAGAGGAATGGGCAGGATGTGAGGGAGGAGGGGAATGGACAGGATGTAAGTGAGGAGGAGAATGGGCAGGATGTAAGGGAGGAGGGGAATGGGCAGGATTTGACGGAGGAGGGGAATGGACAGGATGTAAGGGAGGAGGGGAATGGGCAGGATGTAAAGGAGGAGGGGAATGGGCAGGATGTGAGGGAGGAGGGGAATGGGCAGGATGTAAGGGAGGAGGGGAATGGGCAGGATGTAAGGGAGGAGGGGAATGGACAGGATGTGAGGGAGGAGGGGAATGGGCAGGATGTGAGGGAGGAGGGGAATGGACAGGATGTATGGGAGGAGGGGAATGGGCAGGATGTAAGGGAGGAGGGGAATGGGCAGGATGTGAGGGAGGAGAGGAATGGACAGGATGTAAGGGAGGAGGGGAATGGGCAGGATGTAAGGGAGGAGGGGAATGGGCAGGATGTGAGGGAGGAGAGGAATGGACAGGATGTAAGGGAGGAGGGGAATGGGCAGGATGTGAGGGAGGAGAGGAATGGACAGGATGTAAGGGAGGAGGGGAATGGGCAGGATGTAAGGGAGGAGGGGAATGGGCAGGATGTGAGGGAGGAGAGGAATGGACAGGATGTAAGTGAGGAGGGGAATGGACAGGATGTGAGGGAGGAGTGGAATGGACAGGATGTAAGGGAGGAGGGGAATGGACAGGATGTAAGGGAGGAGGGGAATGGACAGGATGTGAGGGAGGAGGGGAATGGGCAGGATGTGAGGGAGGAGGAGAATGGGTAGGATGTGAGGGAGGAGGGGAATGGACAGGATGTAAGGGAGGAGAGGAATGGACAGGATGTAAGGTAGGAGGGTAATGGGCAGGATGTAAGGGAGGAGGGGAATGGGCAGGATGTAAGGGAAGAGGGGAATGGGCAGGATGTGAGGGAGGAGGGGAATGGGCAGGATGTGAGGGAGGAGGGGAATGGGCAGGATGTGAGGGAGGAGGGGAATGGACAGGATGTAAGTGAGGAGGGGAATGGGCAGGATATAAGGGAGGAGTGGAATGGGCAGGATGTGAGGGAGGAGGGGAATGGACAGGATGTAAGGGAGGAGGGGAATGGACAGGATGTGAGGGAGGAGGGGAATGGGCAGGATGTGAGGGAGGAGGGGAATGGACAGGATGTGAGGGAGGAGGGGAATGGGCAGGATGTGAGGGAGGAGGGGAATGGACAGGATTTAAGTGAGGAGGGGAATGGGCAGGATGTAAGGGCGGAGGGGAATGGGCAGGATGTAAGGGAGGAGGGGAATGGACAGGATGTAAGGGAGGAGGGGAATGGACAGGATGTAAGGGAGGAGAGGAGTGGGCAGGATGTGAGGGAGGAGCGGAATGGGCAGGATGTAAGGGAGGAGGGGAATGGGCAGGATGTAAGTGAGGAGGGGAATGGGCAGGATGTAAGGGAGGAGGGGAATGCACAGGATGTAAGGGAGGAGGGGAGTGGGCAGATGTAAGGGAGGAGGGGAATGGGCCGGATGTGAGGGAGGAGGGGAATGGACAAAATGTAAGGGAGGAGGGGAATGGACAGGATGTGAGGGAGGAGGGGAATGGACAGGATGTGAGGGAGGAGGGGAATGGGCAGAATGTAAGTGAGGAGGGGAATGGACAGGATGTAAGGAAGGAGGGGAATGGACAGGATGTAAGTGAGGAGGGGAATGGGCAGGATGTAAGGCAGGAGGGGAATGGGCAGGATGTGAGGGAGGAGGGGAATGGACAGGATGTAAGTGAGGAGGGGAATGGGCAGGATGTGAGGGAGGAGGGGAATGGACAGGATGTAAGGGAGGAGGGGAATGGGCAGGATGTGAGGGAGGAGGGGAATGGGCAGGATGTAAGGGAGGAGGGGAATGGGCAGGATGTAAGGGAGGAGGGGAATGGACAGGATGTGAGGGAGGAGGGGAATGGACAGGATGTGAGGGAGGAGGGGAATGGGCAGGATGTAAGTGATGAGGGGAATGGGCAGGATGTGAGGGAGGAGGGGAATTGTCAGGATGTAAGTGAGGAGGGGAATGGGCAGGATGTAAGGGAGGAGGGGAATGGACAGTATGTAAGTGAGGAGGGGAATGGGCATGATGTAAGGGAAGAGGGGAATGGACAGGATGTGAGGGAGGAGGGAAATGGGCAGGATGTAAGGGAGGAGGGGAATGGACAGGATGTGAGGGAGGAGAGGAATGGACAGGATTAAGGAGGAGGGGAATGGACAGGATGTGAGGGAGGAGGGGAATGGACAGGATGTAAGTGAGGAGGGGAATGGGCAGGATGTAAGGGAGGAGGGGATTGGACAGGATGTGAGGGAGGAGGGGAATGGGCAGGATGTAAGGGAGGAGGGGATTTGACAGGATGTGAGGGAGGAGGGGAATGGACAGGATGTAAGGGAGGAGAGGAATGGGCAGGATGTGAGGGAGGAGGGGAATGGGCAGGATGTGAGGGAGGAGGGGAATGGGCAGGATGTAAGGGAGTAGGGGAATGGGCTGGATTAAGGAGGAGGGGAATGGACAGGATGTAAGTGAGGAGGGGAATGGGCAGGATGTAAGGGAGGAGGGGAATTGGCAGGATGTAAGGGAGTAGGGGAATGGGCTAGATTAAGGAGGAGGGGAATGGACAGGATGTAAGTGAGGAGGGGAATGGGCAGGATGTAAGGGAGGAGGGGAATGGGCAGGATGTGAGGGAGGAGGGGAATGGGCAGGATGTGAGGGACGAGGGGAATGGACAGGATGTGAGGGAGGAGGGGAATGGGCAGGATGTAAGGGAGGAGGGGAATGGACAGTATGTAAGTGAGGAGGGGAATGGGCAGGATGTAAGGGAGGAGGGGAATGGACAGGATGTGAGGGAGGAGGGAAATGGGCAGGATGTAAGGGAGGAGGGGAATGGACAGGATGTGAGGGAGGAGAGGAATGGACAGGATTAAGGTGGAGGGGAATGGACAGGATGTGAGGGAGGAGGGGAATGGACAGGATGTAAGTGAGGAGGGGAATGGGCAGGATGTAAGGTAGGAGGGGAATGGACAGGATGTGAGGGAGGAGGGGAATGGACAGGATGTAAGGGAGGAGGGGAATGGGCAGGATGTGAGGGAGGAGGGGAATGGGCAGGATGTGAGGGAGGAGGGGAATGGGCAGGATGTAAGGGAGGAGGGGAATGGGCAGGATGTAAGGGAGTAGGGGAATGGGCAGGATTAAGGAGAAGGGGAATGGACAGGATGTGAGTGAGGAGGGGAATGGGCAGGATGTAAGGGAGGAGGGGAATGGACAGGATGTGAGGGAGGAGGGGAGTGGGCAGATGTGAGGGAGGAGGGGAATGGGCAGGATATAAGGGAGGAGGGGAATGGGCAGGATGTGAGGGAGGAGGGGAATGGACAGGATGTAAGGGAGGAGGGGAATGGACAGGATGTGAGGGAGGAGGGGAATGGACAGGATGTGAGGGAGGAGGGGAATGGGCAGGATGTAAGGGAGGAGGGGAATGGACAGGATGTGAGGGAGGAAGGGAATGGACAGGATGTAAGGGAGGAGCGGAATGGACAGGATGTAAGTGAGGAGGGTAATGGGCAGGATGTGAGGGAGGAGGGGAATGGACAGGATGTGAGGGAGGAGGGGAATGGGCAGGATGTGAGGGAGGAGGGGAATGGGCAGGATGTAAGGGAGGAGGGGAATGGGCAGGATGTGAGGGAGGAGGGGAATGGGCAGGATGTAAGGGAGGAGGGGAATGGACAGGATGTGAGGGAGGAGGGGAATGGACAGGATGTGAGGGAGGAGGGTAATGGACAGGATGTGAGGGAGGAGGGGAATGGACAGGATGTGAGGGAGGAGGGGAATGGACAGGATGTGAGGGAGGAGGGGAATGGACAGGATGTAAGGGAGGAGGGGAATGGACAGGATGTAAGGGAGGAGGGGAATGGGCAGGATGTCAGGGAGGACGGGAATGGACAGGATGTGAGGGAGGAGGGGAATGGACAGGATGTAAGGGAGGAGGGGTATGGACAAAATGTGAGGGAGGAGGGGAATGGGCAGGATGTAAGGGAGGAGGGGAATGGACAGGATGTGAGGGAGGAGGGGAATGGGCAGGATGTGAGGGAGGAGGGGAATGGACAGGATGTATGGGAGGAGGGGAATGGGCAGGATGTAAGTGAGGAGGGGAATGGGCAGGATGTGAGGGAGGAGAGGAATGGACAGGATGTAAGGGAGGATGGGAATGGGCAGGATGTGAGGGAGGAGGGGAATGGACAGGATGTAAGGGAGGAGGGGAATGGGCAGGATGTAAGGGAGGAGGGGAATGGGCAGGATGTGAGGGAGGAGGGGAATGGGCAGGATGTAAGGGAGGAGGGGAATGGGCAGGATGTGAGGGAGGAGGGGAATGGGCAGGATGTGAGGGAGGAGGGGAATGGACAGGATGTAAGTGAGGAGGAGAATGGGCAGGATGTAAGGGAGGAGGGGAATGGGCAGGATTTGACGGAGGAGGGGAATGGACAGGATGTAAGGGAGGAGGGGAATGGGCAGGATGTAAAGGAGGAGGGGAATGGGCAGGATGTGAGGGAGGAGGGGAATGGGCAGGATGTAAGGGAGGAGGGGAATGGGCAGGATGTAAGGGAGGAGGGGAATGGACAGGATGTGAGGGAGGAGGGGAATGGGCAGGATGTGAGGGAGGAGGGGAATGGACAGGATGTATGGGAGGAGGGGAATGGGCAGGATGTAAGGGAGGAGGGGAATGGGCAGGATGTGAGGGAGGAGAGGAATGGACAGGATGTAAGGGAGGAGGGGAATGGGCAGGATGTAAGGGAGGAGGGGAATGGGCAGGATGTGAGGGAGGAGAGGAATGGACAGGATGTAAGGGAGGAGGGGAATGGGCAGGATGTGAGGGAGGAGAGGAATGGACAGGATGTAAGGGAGGAGGGGAATGGGCAGGATGTAAGGGAGGAGGGGAATGGGCAGGATGTGAGGGAGGAGAGGAATGGACAGGATGTAAGTGAGGAGGGGAATGGACAGGATGTGAGGGAGGAGTGGAATGGACAGGATGTAAGGGAGGAGGGGAATGGACAGGATGTAAGGGAGGAGGGGAATGGACAGGATGTGAGGGAGGAGGGGAATGGGCAGGATGTGAGGGAGGAGGAGAATGGGTAGGATGTGAGGGAGGAGGGGAATGGACAGGATGTAAGGGAGGAGAGGAATGGACAGGATGTAAGGTAGGAGGGGAATGGGCAGGATGTAAGGGAGGAGGGGAATGGGCAGGATGTAAGGGAAGAGGGGAATGGGCAGGATGTGAGGGAGGAGGGGAATGGGCAGGATGTGAGGGAGGAGGGGAATGGGCAGGATGTGAGGGAGGAGGGGAATGGACAGGATGTAAGTGAGGAGGGGAATGGGCAGGATGTAAGGGAGGAGTGGAATGGGCAGGATGTGAGGGAGGAGGGGAATGGACAGGATGTAAGGGAGGAGGGGAATGGACAGGATGTGAGGGAGGAGGGGAATGGGCAGGATGTGAGGGAGGAGGGGAATGGACAGGATGTGAGGGAGGAGGGGAATGGGCAGGATGTGAGGGAGGAGGGGAATGGACAGGATTTAAGTGAGGAGGGGAATGGGCAGGATGTAAGGGCGGAGGGGAATGGGCAGGATGTAAGGGAGGAGGGGAATGGACAGGATGTAAGGGAGGAGGGGAATGGACAGGATGTAAGGGAGGAGAGGAGTTGGCAGGATGTGAGGGAGGAGCGGAATGGGCAGGATGTAAGGGAGGAGGGGAATGGGCAGGATGTAAGTGAGGAGGGGAATGGGCAGGATGTAAGGGAGGAGGGGAATGCACAGGATGTAAGGGAGGAGGGGAGTGGGCAGATGTAAGGGAGGAGGGGAATGGGCCGGATGTGAGGGAGGAGGGGAATGGACAAAATGTAAGGGAGGAGGGGAATGGACAGGATGTGAGGGAGGAGGGGAATGGACAGGATGTGAGGGAGGAGGGGAATGGGCAGAATGTAAGTGAGGAGGGGAATGGACAGGATGTAAGGAAGGAGGGGAATGGACAGGATGTAAGTGAGGAGGGGAATGGGCAGGATGTAAGGCAGGAGGGGAATGGGCAGGATGTGAGGGAGGAGGGGAATGGACAGGATGTAAGTGAGGATCGGAATGGGCAGGATGTGAGGGAGGAGGGGAATGGACAGGATGTAAGGGAGGAGGGGAATGGGCAGGATGTGAGGGAGGAGGGGAATGGGCAGGATGTAAGGGAGGAGGGGAATGGGCAGGATGTAAGGGAGGAGGGGAATGGACAGGATGTGAGGGAGGAGGGGAATGGACAGGATGTGAGGGAGGAGGGGAATGGGCAGGATGTAAGTGATGAGGGGAATGGGCAGGATGTGAGGGAGGAGGGGAATTGTCAGGATGTAAGTGAGGAGGGGAATGGGCAGGATGTAAGGGAGGAGGGGAATGGACAGTATGTAAGTGAGGAGGGGAATGGGCAGGATGTAAGGGAAGAGGGGAATGGACAGGATGTGAGGGAGGAGGGAAATGGGCAGGATGTAAGGGAGGAGGGGAATGGACAGGATGTGAGGGAGGAGAGGAATGGACAGGATTAAGGAGGAGGGGAATGGACAGGATGTGAGGGAGGAGGGGAATGGACAGGATGTAAGTGAGGAGGGGAATGGGCAGGATGTAAGGGAGGAGGGGATTGGACAGGATGTGAGGGAGGAGGGGAATGGGCAGGATGTAAGGGAGGAGGGGATTTGACAGGATGTGAGGGAGGAGGGGAATGGACAGGATGTAAGTGAGGAGAGGAATGGGCAGGATGTGAGGGAGGAGGGGAATGGGCAGGATGTGAGGGAGGAGGGGAATGGGCAGGATGTAAGGGAGTAGGGGAATGGGCTGGATTAAGGAGGAGGGGAATGGACAGGATGTAAGTGAGGAGGGGAATGGGCAGGATGTAAGGGAGGAGGGGAATGGGCAGGATGTAAGGGAGTAGGGGAATGGGCTAGATTAAGGAGGAGGGGAATGGACAGGATGTAAGTGAGGAGGGGAATGGGCAGGATGTAAGGAAGGAGGGGAATGGGCAGGATGTGAGGGAGGAGGGGAATGGGCAGGATGTGAGGGACGAGGGGAATGGACAGGATGTGAGGGAGGAGGGGAATGGGCAGGATGTAAGGGAGGAGGGGAATGGACAGTATGTAAGTGAGGAGGGGAATGGGCAGGATGTAAGGGAGGAGGGGAATGGACAGGATGTGAGGGAGGAGGGAAATGGGCAGGATGTAAGGGAGGAGGGGAATGGACAGGATGTGAGGGAGGAGAGGAATGGACAGGATTAAGGTGGAGGGGAATGGACAGGATGTGAGGGAGGAGGGGAATGGACAGGATGTAAGTGAGGAGGGGAATGGGCAGGATGTAAGGTAGGAGCGGAATGGACAGGATGTGAGGGAGGAGGGGAATGGACAGGATGTAAGGGAGGAGGGGAATGGGCAGGATGTGAGGGAGGAGGGGAATGGGCAGGATGTGAGGGAGGAGGGGAATGGGCAGGATGTAAGGGAGGAGGGGAATGGGCAGGATGTAAGGGAGTAGGGGAATGGGCAGGATTAAGGAGAAGGGGAATGGACAGGATGTGAGTGAGGAGGGGAATGGGCAGGATGTAAGGGAGGAGGGGAATGGACAGGATGTGAGGGAGGAGGGGAGTGGGCAGATGTGAGGGAGGAGGGGAATGGGCAGGATATAAGGGAGGAGGGGAATGGGCAGGATGTGAGGGAGGAGGGGAATGGACAGGATGTAAGGGAGGAGGGGAATGGACAGGATGTGAGGGAGGAGGGGAATGGACAGGATGTGAGGGAGGAGGGGAATGGGCAGGATGTAAGGGAGGAGGGGAATGGACAGGATGTGAGGGAGGAAGGGAATGGACAGGATGTAAGGGAGGAGCGGAATGGACAGGATGTAAGTGAGGAGGGTAATGGGCAGGATGTGAGGGAGGAGGGGAATGGACAGGATGTGAGGGAGGAGGGGAATGGGCAGGATGTGAGGGAGGAGGGGAATGGGCAGGATGTAAGGGAGGAGGGGAATGGGCAGGATGTGAGGGAGGAGGGGAATGGGCAGGATGTAAGGGAGGAGGGGAATGGACAGGATGTGAGGGAGGAGGGGAATGGACAGGATGTGAGGGAGGAGGGTAATGGACAGGATGTGAGGGAGGAGGGGAATGGACAGGATGTGAGGGAGGAGGGGAATGGACAGGATGTGAGGGAGGAGGGGAATGGACAGGATGTAAGGGAGGAGGGGAATGGACAGGATGTAAGGGAGGAGGGGAATGGGCAGGATGTCAGGGAGGACGGGAATGGACAGGATGTGAGGGAGGAGGGGAATGGACAGGATGTAAGGGAGGAGGGGAATGGACAAAATGTGAGGGAGGAGGGGAATGGGCAGGATGTAAGGGAGGAGGGGAATGGACAGGATGTGAGGGAGGAGGGGAATGGGCAGGATGTGAGGGAGGAGGGGAATGGACAGGATGTATGGGAGGAGGGGAATGGGCAGGATGTAAGGGAGGAGGGGAATGGGCAGGATGTGAGGGAGGAGAGGAATGGACAGGATGTAAGGGAGGATGGGAATGGGCAGGATGTGAGGGAGGAGGGGAATGGACAGGATGTAAGGGAGGAGGGGAATGGACAGGATGTGAGGGAGGAGGGGAATGGGCAGGATGTGAGGGAGGAGGAGAATGGGTAGGATGTGAGGGAGGAGGGGAATGGACAGGATGTAAGGGAGGAGAGGAATGGACAGGATGTAAGGTAGGAGGGGAATGGGCAGGATGTAAGGGAGGAGGGGAATGGGCAGGATGTAAGGGAAGAGGGGAATGGGCAGGATGTGAGGGAGGAGGGGAATGGGCAGGATGTGAGGGAGGAGGGGAATGGGCAGGATGTGAGGGAGGAGGGGAATGGACAGGATGTAAGTGAGGAGGGGAATGGGCAGGATGTAAGGGAAGAGGGGAATGGGCAGGATGTGAGGGAGGAGGGGAATGGGCAGGATGTGAGGGAGGAGGGGAATGGGCAGGATGTGAGGGAGGAGGGGAATGGACAGGATGTAAGTGAGGAGGGTAATGGGCAGGATGTAAGGGAGGATTGGAATGGGCAGGATGTGAGGGAGGAGGGGAATGGACAGGATGTAAGGGAGGAGGGGAATGGACAGGATGTGAGGGAGGAGGGAAATGGGCAGGATGTGAGGGAGGAGGGGAATGGACAGGATGTGAGGGAGGAGGGGAATGGGCAGGATGTGAGGGAGGAGGGGAATGGACAGGA
This sequence comes from Hemitrygon akajei, assembly GCF_048418815.1. NCBI lineage: Eukaryota > Metazoa > Chordata > Chondrichthyes > Myliobatiformes > Dasyatidae > Hemitrygon > Hemitrygon akajei. The sequence goes on along the minus strand of NC_133129.1, from coordinate 115,453,073 downwards.
TTTAAGTGAGGAGGGGAATGGGCAGGATGTAAGGGAGGAGGGGAATGGGCAGGATGTAAGGGAGGAGGGGAATGGACAGGATGTAAGGGAGGAGGGGAATGGACAGGATGTAAGGGAGGAGAGGAGTGGGCAGGATGTGAGGGAGGAGCGGAATGGGCAGGATGTAAGGGAGGAGGGGAATGCACAGGATGTAAGGGAGGAGGGGAGTGGGCAGATGTAAGGGAGGAGGGGAATGGGCCGGATGTAAGGGAGGAGGGGAATGGGCAGGATGTCAGGGAGGACGGGAATGGACAGGATGTGAGGGAGGAGGGGAATGGACAGGATGTAAGGGAGGAGGGGTATGGACAAAATGTGAGGGAGGAGGGGAATGGGCAGGATGTAAGGGAGGAGGGGAATGGACAGGATGTGAGGGAGGAGGGGAATGGGCAGGATGTGAGGGAGGAGGGGAATGGACAGGATGTATGGGAGGAGGGGAATGGGCAGGATGTAAGGGAGGAGGGGAATGGGCAGGATGTGAGGGAGGAGAGGAATGGACAGGATGTAAGGGAGGATGGGAATGGGCAGGATGTGAGGGAGGAGGGGAATGGACAGGATGTAAGGGAGGAGGGGAATGGGCAGGATGTAAGGGAGGAGGGGAATGGGCAGGATGTGAGGGAGGAGGGGAATGGGCAGGATGTAAGGGAGGAGGGGAATGGGCAGGATGTGAGGGAGGAGGGGAATGGGCAGGATGTGAGGGAGGAGGGGAATGGACAGGATGTAAGTGAGGAGGAGAATGGGCAGGATGTAAGGGAGGAGGGGAATGGGCAGGATTTGACGGAGGAGGGGAATGGACAGGATGTAAGGGAGGAGGGGAATGGGCAGGATGTAAAGGAGGAGGGGAATGGGCAGGATGTGAGGGAGGAGGGGAATGGGCAGGATGTAAGGGAGGAGGGGAATGGGCAGGATGTAAGGGAGGAGGGGAATGGACAGGATGTGAGGGAGGAGGGGAATGGGCAGGATGTGAGGGAGGAGGGGAATGGACAGGATGTATGGGAGGAGGGGAATGGGCAGGATGTAAGGGAGGAGGGGAATGGGCAGGATGTGAGGGAGGAGAGGAATGGACAGGATGTAAGGGAGGAGGGGAATGGGCAGGATGTAAGGGAGGAGGGGAATGGGCAGGATGTGAGGGAGGAGAGGAATGGACAGGATGTAAGGGAGGAGGGGAATGGGCAGGATGTGAGGGAGGAGAGGAATGGACAGGATGTAAGGGAGGAGGGGAATGGGCAGGATGTAAGGGAGGAGGGGAATGGGCAGGATGTGAGGGAGGAGAGGAATGGACAGGATGTAAGTGAGGAGGGGAATGGACAGGATGTGAGGGAGGAGTGGAATGGACAGGATGTAAGGGAGGAGGGGAATGGACAGGATGTAAGGGAGGAGGGGAATGGACAGGATGTGAGGGAGGAGGGGAATGGGCAGGATGTGAGGGAGGAGGAGAATGGGTAGGATGTGAGGGAGGAGGGGAATGGACAGGATGTAAGGGAGGAGAGGAATGGACAGGATGTAAGGTAGGAGGGGAATGGGCAGGATGTAAGGGAGGAGGGGAATGGGCAGGATGTAAGGGAAGAGGGGAATGGGCAGGATGTGAGGGAGGAGGGGAATGGGCAGGATGTGAGGGAGGAGGGGAATGGGCAGGATGTGAGGGAGGAGGGGAATGGACAGGATGTAAGTGAGGAGGGGAATGGGCAGGATGTAAGGGAGGAGTGGAATGGGCAGGATGTGAGGGAGGAGGGGAATGGACAGGATGTAAGGGAGGAGGGGAATGGACAGGATGTGAGGGAGGAGGGGAATGGGCAGGATGTGAGGGAGGAGGGGAATGGACAGGATGTGAGGGAGGAGGGGAATGGGCAGGATGTGAGGGAGGAGGGGAATGGACAGGATTTAAGTGAGGAGGGGAATGGGCAGGATGTAAGGGCGGAGGGGAATGGGCAGGATGTAAGGGAGGAGGGGAATGGACAGGATGTAAGGGAGGAGGGGAATGGACAGGATGTAAGGGAGGAGAGGAGTTGGCAGGATGTGAGGGAGGAGCGGAATGGGCAGGATGTAAGGGAGGAGGGGAATGGGCAGGATGTAAGTGAGGAGGGGAATGGGCAGGATGTAAGGGAGGAGGGGAATGCACAGGATGTAAGGGAGGAGGGGAGTGGGCAGATGTAAGGGAGGAGGGGAATGGGCCGGATGTGAGGGAGGAGGGGAATGGACAAAATGTAAGGGAGGAGGGGAATGGACAGGATGTGAGGGAGGAGGGGAATGGACAGGATGTGAGGGAGGAGGGGAATGGGCAGAATGTAAGTGAGGAGGGGAATGGACAGGATGTAAGGAAGGAGGGGAATGGACAGGATGTAAGTGAGGAGGGGAATGGGCAGGATGTAAGGCAGGAGGGGAATGGGCAGGATGTGAGGGAGGAGGGGAATGGACAGGATGTAAGTGAGGATCGGAATGGGCAGGATGTGAGGGAGGAGGGGAATGGACAGGATGTAAGGGAGGAGGGGAATGGGCAGGATGTGAGGGAGGAGGGGAATGGGCAGGATGTAAGGGAGGAGGGGAATGGGCAGGATGTAAGGGAGGAGGGGAATGGACAGGATGTGAGGGAGGAGGGGAATGGACAGGATGTGAGGGAGGAGGGGAATGGGCAGGATGTAAGTGATGAGGGGAATGGGCAGGATGTGAGGGAGGAGGGGAATTGTCAGGATGTAAGTGAGGAGGGGAATGGGCAGGATGTAAGGGAGGAGGGGAATGGACAGTATGTAAGTGAGGAGGGGAATGGGCAGGATGTAAGGGAAGAGGGGAATGGACAGGATGTGAGGGAGGAGGGAAATGGGCAGGATGTAAGGGAGGAGGGGAATGGACAGGATGTGAGGGAGGAGAGGAATGGACAGGATTAAGGAGGAGGGGAATGGACAGGATGTGAGGGAGGAGGGGAATGGACAGGATGTAAGTGAGGAGGGGAATGGGCAGGATGTAAGGGAGGAGGGGATTGGACAGGATGTGAGGGAGGAGGGGAATGGGCAGGATGTAAGGGAGGAGGGGATTTGACAGGATGTGAGGGAGGAGGGGAATGGACAGGATGTAAGGGAGGAGAGGAATGGGCAGGATGTGAGGGAGGAGGGGAATGGGCAGGATGTGAGGGAGGAGGGGAATGGGCAGGATGTAAGGGAGTAGGGGAATGGGCTGGATTAAGGAGGAGGGGAATGGACAGGATGTAAGTGAGGAGGGGAATGGGCAGGATGTAAGGGAGGAGGGGAATGGGCAGGATGTAAGGGAGTAGGGGAATGGGCTAGATTAAGGAGGAGGGGAATGGACAGGATGTAAGTGAGGAGGGGAATGGGCAGGATGTAAGGAAGGAGGGGAATGGGCAGGATGTGAGGGAGGAGGGGAATGGGCAGGATGTGAGGGACGAGGGGAATGGACAGGATGTGAGGGAGGAGGGGAATGGGCAGGATGTAAGGGAGGAGGGGAATGGACAGTATGTAAGTGAGGAGGGGAATGGGCAGGATGTAAGGGAGGAGGGGAATGGACAGGATGTGAGGGAGGAGGGAAATGGGCAGGATGTAAGGGAGGAGGGGAATGGACAGGATGTGAGGGAGGAGAGGAATGGACAGGATTAAGGTGGAGGGGAATGGACAGGATGTGAGGGAGGAGGGGAATGGACAGGATGTAAGTGAGGAGGGGAATGGGCAGGATGTAAGGTAGGAGCGGAATGGACAGGATGTGAGGGAGGAGGGGAATGGACAGGATGTAAGGGAGGAGGGGAATGGGCAGGATGTGAGGGAGGAGGGGAATGGGCAGGATGTGAGGGAGGAGGGGAATGGGCAGGATGTAAGGGAGGAGGGGAATGGGCAGGATGTAAGGGAGTAGGGGAATGGGCAGGATTAAGGAGAAGGGGAATGGACAGGATGTGAGTGAGGAGGGGAATGGGCAGGATGTAAGGGAGGAGGGGAATGGACAGGATGTGAGGGAGGAGGGGAGTGGGCAGATGTGAGGGAGGAGGGGAATGGGCAGGATATAAGGGAGGAGGGGAATGGGCAGGATGTGAGGGAGGAGGGGAATGGACAGGATGTAAGGGAGGAGGGGAATGGACAGGATGTGAGGGAGGAGGGGAATGGACAGGATGTGAGGGAGGAGGGGAATGGGCAGGATGTAAGGGAGGAGGGGAATGGACAGGATGTGAGGGAGGAAGGGAATGGACAGGATGTAAGGGAGGAGCGGAATGGACAGGATGTAAGTGAGGAGGGTAATGGGCAGGATGTGAGGGAGGAGGGGAATGGACAGGATGTGAGGGAGGAGGGGAATGGGCAGGATGTGAGGGAGGAGGGGAATGGGCAGGATGTAAGGGAGGAGGGGAATGGGCAGGATGTGAGGGAGGAGGGGAATGGGCAGGATGTAAGGGAGGAGGGGAATGGACAGGATGTGAGGGAGGAGGGGAATGGACAGGATGTGAGGGAGGAGGGTAATGGACAGGATGTGAGGGAGGAGGGGAATGGACAGGATGTGAGGGAGGAGGGGAATGGACAGGATGTGAGGGAGGAGGGGAATGGACAGGATGTAAGGGAGGAGGGGAATGGACAGGATGTAAGGGAGGAGGGGAATGGGCAGGATGTCAGGGAGGACGGGAATGGACAGGATGTGAGGGAGGAGGGGAATGGACAGGATGTAAGGGAGGAGGGGAATGGACAAAATGTGAGGGAGGAGGGGAATGGGCAGGATGTAAGGGAGGAGGGGAATGGACAGGATGTGAGGGAGGAGGGGAATGGGCAGGATGTGAGGGAGGAGGGGAATGGACAGGATGTATGGGAGGAGGGGAATGGGCAGGATGTAAGGGAGGAGGGGAATGGGCAGGATGTGAGGGAGGAGAGGAATGGACAGGATGTAAGGGAGGATGGGAATGGGCAGGATGTGAGGGAGGAGGGGAATGGACAGGATGTAAGGGAGGAGGGGAATGGACAGGATGTGAGGGAGGAGGGGAATGGGCAGGATGTGAGGGAGGAGGAGAATGGGTAGGATGTGAGGGAGGAGGGGAATGGACAGGATGTAAGGGAGGAGAGGAATGGACAGGATGTAAGGTAGGAGGGGAATGGGCAGGATGTAAGGGAGGAGGGGAATGGGCAGGATGTAAGGGAAGAGGGGAATGGGCAGGATGTGAGGGAGGAGGGGAATGGGCAGGATGTGAGGGAGGAGGGGAATGGGCAGGATGTGAGGGAGGAGGGGAATGGACAGGATGTAAGTGAGGAGGGGAATGGGCAGGATGTAAGGGAAGAGGGGAATGGGCAGGATGTGAGGGAGGAGGGGAATGGGCAGGATGTGAGGGAGGAGGGGAATGGGCAGGATGTGAGGGAGGAGGGGAATGGACAGGATGTAAGTGAGGAGGGTAATGGGCAGGATGTAAGGGAGGATTGGAATGGGCAGGATGTGAGGGAGGAGGGGAATGGACAGGATGTAAGGGAGGAGGGGAATGGACAGGATGTGAGGGAGGAGGGAAATGGGCAGGATGTGAGGGAGGAGGGGAATGGACAGGATGTGAGGGAGGAGGGGAATGGGCAGGATGTGAGGGAGGAGGGGAATGGACAGGATTTAAGTGAGGAGGGGAATGGGCAGGATGTAAGGGAGGAGGGGAATGGGCAGGATGTAAGGGAGGAGGGGAATGGACAGGATGTAAGGGAGGAGGGGAATGGACAGGATGTAAGGGAGGAGAGGAGTGGGCAGGATGTGAGGGAGGAGCGGAATGGGCAGGATGTAAGGGAGGAGGGGAATGCACAGGATGTAAGGGAGGAGGGGAGTGGGCAGATGTAAGGGAGGAGGGGAATGGGCCGGATGTGAGGGAGGAGGGGAATGGACAAAATGTAAGGGAGGAGGGGAATGGACAGGATGTGAGGGAGGAGGGGAATGGACAGGATGTGAGGGAGGAGGGGAATGGCAGAATGTAAGTGAGGAGGGGAATGGACAGGATGTAAGGAAGGAGGGGAATGGACAGGATGTAAGTGAGGAGGGGAATGGGCAGGATGTAAGGCAGGAGGGGAATGGGCAGGATGTGAGGGAGGAGGGGAATGGACAGGATGTAAGTGAGGAGGGGAATGGGCAGGATGTGAGGGAGGAGGGGAATGGGCAGGATGTAAGGGAGGAGGGGAATGGACAGGATGTGAGGGAGGAAGGGAATGGACAGGATGTAAGGGAGGAGCGGAATGGACAGGATGTAAGTGAGGAGGGTAATGGGCAGGATGTGAGGGAGGAGGGGAATGGACAGGATGTGAGGGAGGAGGGGGAATGGGCAGGATGTGAGGGAGGAGGGGAATGGGCAGGATGTGAGGGAGGAGGGGAATGGGCAGGATGTGAGGAGGAGGGGAATGGGCAGGATGTAAGGGAGGAGGGGAATGGACAGGATGTGAGGGAGGAGGGGAATGGACAGGATGTGAGGGAGGAGGGGAATGGGACAGGATGTGAGGGAGGAGGGGAATGGACAGGATGTGAGGGAGGAGGGGAATGGACAGGATGTAAGGGAGGAGGGGAATGGACAGGATGTAAGGGAGGAGGGGAATGGGCAGGATGTCAGGGAGGACGGGAATGGACAGGATGTGAGGGAGGAGGGGAATGGACAGGATGTAAGGGAGGAGGGGAATGGACAAAATGTGAGGGAGGAGGGGAATGGGCAGGATGTAAGGGAGGAGGGGAATGGACAGGATGTGAGGGAGGAGGGGGAATGGGCAGGATGTGAGGGAGGAGGGGAATGGACAGGATGTATGGAGGAGGGGAATGGGCAGGATGTAAGGGAGGAGGGAATGGGCAGGATGTGAGGGAGGAGAGGAATGGACAGGATGTAAGGGAGGATGGGAATGGGCAGGATGTGAGGGAGGAGGGGAATGGACAGGATGTAAGGGAGGAGGGGAATGGACAGGATGTGAGGGAGGAGGGGAATGGGCAGGATGTGAGGGAGGAGGAGAATGGGTAGGATGTGAGGGAGGAGGGGAATGGACAGGATGTAAGGGAGGAGAGGAATGGACAGGATGTAAGGTAGGAGGGGAATGGGCAGGATGTAAGGGAGGAGGGGAATGGGCAGGATGTAAGGGAAGAGGGGAATGGCAGGATGTGAGGGAGGAGGGGAATGGGCAGGATGTGAGGGAGGAGGGGAATGGGCAGGATGTGAGGGAGGAGGGGAATGGACAGGATGTAAGTGAGGAGGGGAATGGCAGGATGTAAGGGAAGAGGGGAATGGGCAGGATGTGAGGGAGGAGGGGAATGGGCAGGATGTGAGGGAGGAGGGGAATGGGCAGGATGTGAGGGAGGAGGGGAATGGACAGGATGTAAGTGAGGAGGGTAATGGGCAGGATGTAAGGGAGGATTGGAATGGGCAGGATGTGAGGGAGGAGGGGAATGGACAGGATGTAAGGGAGGAGGGGAATGGACAGGATGTGAGGGAGGAGGGAAATGGGCAGGATGTGAGGGAGGAGGGGAATGGACAGGATGTGAGGGAGGAGGGGAATGGGCAGGATGTGAGGGAGGAGGGGAATGGACAGGATTTAAGTGAGGAGGGGAATGGGCAGGATGTAAGGGAGGAGGGGAATGGGCAGGATGTAAGGGAGGAGGGGAATGGACAGGATGTAAGGGAGGAGGGGAATGGACAGGATGTAAGGGAGGAGAGGAGTGGGCAGGATGTGAGGGAGGAGCGGAATGGGCAGGATGTAAGGGAGGAGGGGAATGCACAGGATGTAAGGGAGGAGGGGAGTGGGCAGATGTAAGGGAGGAGGGGAATGGGCCGGATGTGAGGGAGGAGGGGAATGGACAAAATGTAAGGGAGGAGGGGAATGGACAGGATGTGAGGGAGGAGGGGAATGGACAGGATGTGAGGGAGGAGGGGAATGGGCAGAATGTAAGTGAGGAGGGGAATGGACAGGATGTAAGGAAGGAGGGGAATGGACAGGATGTAAGTGAGGAGGGGAATGGGCAGGATGTAAGGCAGGAGGGGAATGGGCAGGATGTGAGGGAGGAGGGGAATGGACAGGATGTAAGTGAGGAGGGGAATGGGCAGGATGTGAGGGAGGAGGGGAATGGACAGGATGTAAGGGAGGAGGGGAATGGGCAGGATGTGAGGGAGGAGGGGAATGGGCAGGATGTAAGGGAGGAGGGGAATGGGCAGGATGTAAGGGAGGAGGGGAATGGACAGGATGTGAGGGAGGAGGGGAATGGACAGGATGTGAGGGAGGATGGGAATGGGCAGGATGTAAGGGAGGAGGGGAATGGGCAGGATGTGAGGGAGGAGGGGAATTGTCAGGATGTAAGTGAGGAGGGGAATGGGCAGGATGTAAGGGAGGAGGGGAATGGACAGTATGTAAGTGAGGAGGGGAATGGGCAGGATGTAAGGGAGGAGGGGAATGGACAGGATGTGAGGGAGGAGGGAAATGGGCAGGATGTAAGGGAGGAGGGGAATGGACAGCATGTGAGGGAGCAGAGGAATGGACAGGATTAAGGAGGAGGGGAATGGACAGGATGTGAGGGAGGAGGGGAATGGACAGGATGTAAGTGAGGAGGGGAATGGGCAGGATGTAAGGGAGGAGGGGATTGGACAGGATGTGAGGGAGGAGGGGAATGGACAGGATGTAAGGGAGGAGGGGAATGGGCAGGATGTGAGGGAGGAGGGGAATGGGCAGGATGTAAGGGAGTAGGGGAATGGGCTGGATTAAGGAGGAGGGGAATGGACAGGATGTAAGTGAGGAGGGGAATGGGCAGGATGTAAGGGAGGAGGGGAATGGGCAGGATGTAAGGGAGTAGGGGAATGGGCTAGATTAAGGAGGAGGGGAATGGACAGGATGTAAGTGAGGAGGGGAATGGGCAGGATGTAAGGGAGGAGGGGAATGGGCAGGATGTGAGGGAGGAGGGGAATGGGCAGGATGTGAGGGACGAGGGGAATGGACAGGATGTGAGGGAAGAGGGGAATGGGCAGGATGTGAGGGAGGAGGGGAATGGGCAGGATGTGAGGGAGGAGGGGAATGGGCAGGATGTAAGGGAGTAGGGGAATGGGCTGGATTAAGGAGGAGGGGAATGGACAGTATGGAAGTGAGGAGGGGAATGGGCAGGATGTAAGGGAGGAGGGGAATGGACAGGATGTGAGGGAGGAGGGGAATGGGCAGGATGTAAGGGAGGAGGGGAATGGACAGGATGTGAGGGAGGAGAGGAATGGACAGGATTAAGGAGGAGGGGAATGGACAGGATGTGAGGGAGGATGGGAATGGACAGGATGTAAGTGAGGAGGGGAATGGGCAGGATGTAAGGTAGGAGGGGAATGGACAGGATGTGAGGGAGGAGGGGAATGGGCAGGATGTGAGGGAGGAGGGGAATGGGCAGGATGTAAGGGAGGAGGGGAATGGACAGGATGTAAGGGAGGAGGGGAATGGACAGGACGTAAGTGAGGAGGGGAATGGACAGGATGTGAGGGAGGATGGGAATGGACAGGATGTAAGTGAGGAGGGGAATGGGCAGGATGTAAGATAGGAGGGGAATGGACAGGATGTGAGGGAGGAGGGGAATGGACAGGATGTAAGGGAGGAGGGAAATGGGCAGGATGTGAGGGAGGAGGGGAATGGGCAGGATGTGAGGGAGGAGGGGAATTGGCAGGATGTAAGGGAGGAGGGGAATGGGCAGGATGTAAGGGAGTAGGGGAATGGGCAGGATTAAGGAGGAGGGGAATGGGCAGGATGTAAGGGAGGAGGGGAATGGACAGGATGTGAGGGAGGAGGGGAGTGGGCAGATGTGAGGGAGGAGGGGAATGGGCAGGATATAAGGGAGGAGGGGAATGGGCAGGATGTGAGGGAGGAGGGGAATGGACAGGATGTAAGGGAGGAGGGGAATGGACAGGATGTGAGGGAGGAGGGGAATGGACAGGATGTGAGGGAGGAGGGGAATGGGCAGGATGTAAGGGAGGAGGGGAATGGACAGGATGTGAGGGAGGAAGGGAATGGACAGGATGTAAGGGAGGAGCGGAATGGACAGGATGTAAGTGAGGAGGGTAATGGGCAGGATGTGAGGGAGGAGGGGAATGGACAGGATGTGAGGGAGGAGGGGAATGGGCAGGATGTAAGGGAGGAGGGGAATGGGCAGGATGTGAGGGAGGAGGGGAATGGGCAGGATGTAAGGGAGGAGGGGAATGGACAGGATGTGAGGGAGGAGGGGAATGGACAGGATGTAAGGGAGGAGGGGAATGGACAGGACGTAAGTGAGGAGGGTAATGGGCAGGATGTGAGGGAGGAGGGGAATGGACAGGATGTGAGGGAGGAGGGGAATGGGCAGGATGTGAGTGAGGAGGGGAATGGGCAGGATGTAAGGGAGGAGGGTAATGGGCAGGATGTGAGGGAGGAGGGGAATGGGCAGGATGTAAGGGAGGAGGGGAATGGGTAGGATGTGAGGGAGGAGGGGAATGGACAGGATGTAAGTGAGGAGGAGAATGGGCAGGTTGTAAGGGAGGAGGGGAATGGGCAGGATTTGAGGGCGGAGGGGAATGGGCAAGATGTAAGGGAGGAGGGGAATGGACAGGATGTGAGTGAGGAGGGGAATGGGCAGGATGTAAGGGAGGAGGGGAGTGGGCAGGATGTGAGGGAGGAGGGGAATGGGCAGGATGTAAGGGAGGAGGGGAATGGGCAGGATGTGAGGGAGGAGGGGAATGGGCAGGATGTAAGGGAGGAGGGGAATGGACAGGATGTGAGGGAGGAGGGGAATGGACAGGATGTAAGGGAGGAGGGGAATGGACAGGATGTGAGGGAGGAGGGGAATGGGCAGGATGTGAGGGAGGAGGGGAATGGACAGGATGTAAGGGAGGAGGGGAATGGACAGGATGTAAGGGAGGAGGGGAATGGACAGGATGTGAGGGAGGAGGGGAATGGACAGGATGTAAGGGAGGAGGGGAATGAGGATGTGAGGGAGGAGGGGAATGGACAGGATGTAAGGGAGGAGGGGAATGGACAGGATGTGAGGGAGGAGGGGAATGGACAGGATGTAAGGGAGGAGGGGAATGGACAGGATGTGAGGGAGGAGGGGAATGGGCAGGATGTGAGGGAGGAGGGGAATGGACAGGATGTGAGGGAGGAGGGGAATGGACAGGATTTAAGTGAGGAGGGGAATGGGCAGGATGTAAGGGAGGAGGGGAATGGGCAGGATGTAAGGGAGGAGGGGAATGGACAGGATGTAAGGGAGGAGGGGAATGGACAGGATGTAAGGGAGGAGAGGAGTGGGCAGGATGTGAGGGAGGAGCGGAATGGGCAGGATGTAAGTGAGGAGGGGAATGCACAGGATGTAAGGGAGGAGGGGAGTGGGCAGATGTAAGGGAGGAGGGGAATGGGCCGGATGTGAGGGAGGAGGGGAATGGACAAAATGTAAGGGAGGAGGGGAATGGACAGGATGTGAGGGAGGAGGGGAATGGACAGGATGTGAGGGAGGAGGGGAATGGGCAGAATGTAAGTGAGGAGGGGAATGGACAGGATGTAAGGAAGGAGGGGAATGGACAGGATGTAAGTGAGGAGGGGAATGGGCAGGATGTAAGGCAGGAGGGGAATGGGCAGGATGTGAGGGAGGAGGGGAATGGACAGGATGTAAGTGAGGAGGGGAATGGGCAGGATGTGAGGGAGGAGGGGAATGGACAGGATGTAAGGGAGGAGGGGAATGGGCAGGATGTGAGGGAGGAGGGGAATGGGCAGGATGTAAGGGAGGAGGGGAATGGGCAGGATGTAAGGGAGGAGGGGAATGGACAGGATGTGAGGGAGGAGGGGAATGGACAGGATGTGAGGGAGGATGGGAATGGGCAGGATGTAAGGGAGGAGGGGAATGGGCAGGATGTGAGGGAGGAGGGGAATTGTCAGGATGTAAGTGAGGAGGGGAATGGGCAGGATGTAAGGGAGGAGGGGAATGGACAGTATGTAAGTGAGGAGGGGAATGGGCAGGATGTAAGGGAGGAGGGGAATGGACAGGATGTGAGGGAGGAGGGAAATGGGCAGGATGTAAGGGAGGAGGGGAATGGACAGCATGTGAGGGAGCAGAGGAATGGACAGGATTAAGGAGGAGGGGAATGGACAGGATGTGAGGGAGGAGGGGAATGGACAGGATGTAAGTGAGGAGGGGAATGGGCAGGATGTAAGGGAGGAGGGGATTGGACAGGATGTGAGGGAGGAGGGGAATGGACAGGATGTAAGGGAGGAGGGGAATGGGCAGGATGTGAGGGAGGAGGGGAATGGGCAGGATGTAAGGGAGTAGGGGAATGGGCTGGATTAAGGAGGAGGGGAATGGACAGGATGTAAGTGAGGAGGGGAATGGGCAGGATGTAAGGGAGGAGGGGAATGGGCAGGATGTAAGGGAGTAGGGGAATGGGCTAGATTAAGGAGGAGGGGAATGGACAGGATGTAAGTGAGGAGGGGAATGGGCAGGATGTAAGGGAGGAGGGGAATGGGCAGGATGTGAGGGAGGAGGGGAATGGGCAGGATGTGAGGGACGAGGGGAATGGACAGGATGTGAGGGAGGAGGGGAATGGGCAGGATGTGAGGGAGGAGGGGAATGGGCAGGATGTGAGGGAGGAGGGGAATGGGCAGGATGTAAGGGAGTAGGGGAATGGGCTGGATTAAGGAGGAGGGGAATGGACAGTATGGAAGTGAGGAGGGGAATGGGCAGGATGTAAGGGAGGAGGGGAATGGACAGGATGTGAGGGAGGAGGGAAATGGGCAGGATGTAAGGGAGGAGGGGAATGGACAGGATGTGAGGGAGGAGAGGAATGGACAGGATTAAGGAGGAGGGGAATGGACAGGATGTGAGGGAGGATGGGAATGGACAGGATGTAAGTGAGGAGGGGAATGGGCAGGATGTAAGGTAGGAGGGGAATGGACAGGATGTGAGGGAGGAGGGGAATGGGCAGGATGTGAGGGAGGAGGGGAATGGGCAGGATGTAAGGGAGGAGGGGAATGGGCAGGATGTAAGGGAGTAGGGGAATGGGCAGGATTAAGGAGGAGGGGAATGGACAGGATGTGAGGGAGGATGGGAATGGACAGGATGTAAGTGAGGAGGGGAATGGGCAGGATGTAAGGTAGGAGGGGAATGGACAGGATGTGAGGGAGGAGGGGAATGGACAGGATGTAAGGGAGGAGGGAAATGGGCAGGATGTGAGGGAGGAGGGGAATGGGCAGGATGTGAGGGAGGAGGGGAATTGGCAGGATGTAAGGGAGGAGGGGAATGGGCAGGATGTAAGGGAGTAGGGGAATGGGCAGGATGTGAGGGACGAGGGGAATGGACAGGATGTGAGGGAGGAGGGGAATGGGCAGGATGTGAGGGAGGAGGGGAATGGGCAGGATGTGAGGGAGGAGGGGAATGGGCAGGATGTAAGGGAGTAGGGGAATGGGCTGGATTAAGGAGGAGGGGAATGGACAGTATGGAAGTGAGGAGGGGAATGGGCAGGATGTAAGGGAGGAGGGGAATGGACAGGATGTGAGGGAGGAGGGGAATGGGCAGGATGTAAGGGAGGAGGGGAATGGACAGGATGTAAGGGAGGAGGGGAATGAGGATGTGAGGGAGGAGGGGAATGGACAGGATGTAAGGGAGGAGGGGAATGGACAGGATGTGAGGGAGGAGGGGAATGGACAGGATGTAAGGGAGGAGGGGAATGGACAGGATGTGAGGGAGGAGGGGAATGGGCAGGATGTGAGGGAGGAGGGGAATGGACAGGATGTAAGGGACGAGGGGAATGGACAGGATGTGAGGGAGGAGGGGAATGGGCAGGATGTGAGGGAGCAGGGGAATGGGCAGGATGTAAGGGAGGAGGGGAATGGGCAGGATGTGAGGGAGGAGGGGAATGGGCAGGATGTGAGGGAGGAGGGGAATGGGTAGGATGTGAGGGAGGAGGGGAATGGACAGGATGTAAGTGAGGAGGAGAATGGGCAGGATGTAAGGGAGGAGGGGAATGGACAGGATGTGAGGGAGGAGGGGAATAGGCAGGATGTAAGGGAGGAGGGGAATGGGCAGGATGTGAGGGAGGAGAGGAATGGACAGGATGTAAGGGAGGAGGGGAATGGGCAGGATGTGAGGGAGGAGGGGAATGGACTGGATGTGAGGGAGGAGGGGAATGGACAGGATGTGAGGGAGGAGAGGAATGGACAGGATGTAAGGGAGGAGGGGAATGGGCAGGATGTGAGGGAGGAGGGGAATGGACAGGATGTAAGGGACGAGGGGAATGGACAGGATGTGAGGGAGGAGGGGAATGGGCAGGATGTGAGGGAGGAGGGGAATGGGCAGGATGTAAGGGAGGAGGGGAATGGGCAGGATGTGAGGGAGGAGGGGAATGGGCAGGATGTAAGGGAGGAGGGGAATGGGTAGGATGTGAGGGAGGAGGGGAATGGACAGAATGTAAGTGAGGAGGAGAATGGGCAGGATGTAAGGGAGGAGGGGAATGGGCAGGATTTGAGGGAGGAGGGGGAATGGACAGGATGTAAGGGAGGAGGGGAATGGGCAGGATGTAAGGGAGGAGGGGAATGGGCAGGATGTGAGGGAGGAGGGGAATGGGCAGGATGTAAGGGAGGAGGGGAATGGACAGGATGTGAGTGAGGAGGGGAATGGGCAGGATGTAAGGGAGGAGGGGAATGGGCAGGATGTGAGGGAGGAGGGGAATGGGCAGGATGTAAGGGAGGAGGGGAATGGGCAGGATGTGAGGGAGGAGGGGAATGGGCAGGATGTAAGGGAGGAGGGGAATGGACAGGATGTGAGGGAGGAGGGGAATGGACAGGATGTAAGGGAGGAGGGGAATGGACAGGATGTGAGGTAGGAGGGGAATGGGCAGGATGTGAGGGAGGAGGGGAATGGACAGGATGTATGGGAGGAGGGGAATGGGCAGTATGTAAGGGAGGAGGGGAATGGGCAGGATGTGAGGTAGGAGAGGAATGGACAGGATGTAAGGGAGGAGGGGAATGGGCAGGATGTGAGGGAGGAGGGGAATGGACTGGATGTGAGGGAGGAGGGGAATGGACAGGATGTGAGGGAGGAGAGGAATGGACAGGATGTAAGGGAGGAGGGGAATGGGCAGGATGTGAGGGAGGAGGGGAATGGACAGGATGTGAGGGACGAGGGGAATGGACAGAATGTGAGGGAGGAGGGGAATGGGCAGGATGTGAGGGAGGAGGGGGAATGGGCAGGATGTATGGGAGTAGGGGAATGGGCAGGAAGTGAGGGAGGAGGGGAATGGACAGGATGTGAGGGAGGAGAGGAATGGACAGGATGTGAGGGAGGAGAGGAATGGACAGGATGTAAGGTAGGAGGGGAATGGGCAGGATGTAAGGGAGGAGGGGAATGGGCAGGATGTAAGGGAAGAGGGGAATGGGCAGGATGTGAGGGAGGAGGGGAATGGGCAGGATGTGAGGGAGGAGGGGAATGGGCAGGATGTGAGGGAGGAGGGGAATGGGCAGGATGTGAGGGAGGAGGGGAATGGACAGGATGTGAGGGAGGAGGGGAATGGGCAGGATGTGAGGGAGGAGGGGAATGGGCAGGATGTGAGGGAGGAGGGGAATGGGCAGGATGTAAGGGAGGAGGGGAATGGACAGGATGTGCGGGAGGAGGGGAATGGACAGGATGTAAGGGAGGAGGGGAATGGACAGGACGTAAGTGAGGAGGGTAATGGGCAGGATGTGAGGGAGGAGGGGAATGGACAGGATGTGAGGGAGGAGGGGAATGGGCAGGATGTGAGTGAGGAGGGGAATGGGCAGGATGTAAGGGAGGAGGGGAATGGGCAGGATGTGAGGGAGGAGGGGAATGGGCAGGATGTAAGGGAGGAGGGGAATGGGTAGGATGTGAGGGAGGAGGGGAATGGACAGGATGTAAGTGAGGAGGAGAATGGGCAGGTTGTAAGGGAGGAGGGGAGTGGGCAGGATGTGAGGGAGGAGGGGAATGGGCAGGATGTAAGGGAGGAGGGGAATGGGCAGGATGTGAGGGAGGAGGGGAATGGGCAGGATGTAAGGGAGGAGGGGAATGGACAGGATGTGAGGGAGGAGGGGGAATGGACAGGATGTAAGGGAGGAGGGGAATGGACAGGATGTGAGGGAGGAGGGGAGTGGGCAGGATGTGAGGGAGGAGGGGAATGGGCAGGATGTAAGGGAGGAGGGGAATGGGCAGGATGTGACGGAGGAGGGGAATGGGCAGGATGTAAGGGAGGAGGGGGAATGGACAGGATGTGAGGGAGGAGGGGAATGGACAGGATGTAAGGGAGGAGGGGAATGGACAGGATGTGAGGGAGGAGGGGAATGGGCAGGATGTGAGGGAGGAGGGGAATGGACAGGATGTAAGGGAGGAGGGGAATGGACAGGATGTAAGGGAGGAGGGGAATGGACAGGATGTGAGGGAGGAGGGGAATGGACAGGATGTAAGGGAGGAGGGGAATGAGGATGTGAGGGAGGAGGGGAATGGACAGGATGTAAGGGAGGAGGGGAATGGACAGGATGTGAGGGAGGAGGGGAATGGACAGGATGTAAGGGAGGAGGGGAATGGACAGGATGTGAGGGAGGAGGGGAATGGGCAGGATGTGAGGGAGGAGGGGAATGGACAGGATGTAAGGGACGAGGGGAATGGACAGGATGTGAGGGAGGAGGGGAATGGGCAGGATGTGAGGGAGCAGGGGAATGGGCAGGATGTAAGGGAGGAGGGGAATGGGCAGGATGTGAGGGAGGAGGGGAATGGGCAGGATGTGAGGGAGGAGGGGAATGGGTAGGATGTGAGGGAGGAGGGGAATGGACAGGATGTAAGTGAGGAGGAGAATGGGCAGGATGTAAGGGAGGAGGGGAATGGACAGGATGTGAGGGAGGAGGGGAATAGGCAGGATGTAAGGGAGGAGGGGAATGGGCAGGATGTGAGGGAGGAGAGGAATGGACAGGATGTAAGGGAGGAGGGGAATGGGCAGGATGTGAGGGAGGAGGGGAATGGACAGGATGTAAGGGACGAGGGGAATGGACAGGATGTGAGGGAGGAGGGGAATGGGCAGGATGTGAGGGAGGAGGGGAATGGGCAGGATGTAAGGGAGGAGGGGAATGGGCAGGATGTGAGGGAGGAGGGGAATGGGCAGGATGTAAGGGAGGAGGGGAATGGGTAGGATGTGAGGGAGGAGGGGAATGGACAGAATGTAAGTGAGGAGGAGAATGGGCAGGATGTAAGGGAGGAGGGGAATGGGCAGGATTTGAGGGAGGAGGGGAATGGACAGGATGTAAGGGAGGAGGGGAATGGGCAGGATGTAAGGGAGGAGGGGAATGGGCAGGATGTGAGGGAGGAGGGGAATGGGCAGGATGTAAGGGAGGAGGGGAATGGACAGGATGTGAGTGAGGAGGGGAATGGGCAGGATGTAAGGGAGGAGGGGAATGGGCAGGATGTGAGGGAGGAGGGGAATGGGCAGGATGTAAGGGAGGAGGGGAATGGGCAGGATGTGAGGGAGGAGGGGAATGGGCAGGATGTAAGGGAGGAGGGGAATGGACAGGATGTGAGGGAGGAGGGGAATGGACAGGATGTAAGGGAGGAGGGGAATGGACAGGATGTGAGGTAGGAGGGGAATGGGCAGGATGTGAGGGAGGAGGGGAATGGACAGGATGTATGGGAGGAGGGGAATGGGCAGTATGTAAGGGAGGAGGGGAATGGGCAGGATGTGAGGGAGGAGAGGAATGGACAGGATGTAAGGGAGGAGGGGAATGGGCAGGATGTGAGGGAGGAGGGGAATGGACTGGATGTGAGGGAGGAGGGGAATGGACAGGATGTGAGGGAGGAGAGGAATGGACAGGATGTAAGGGAGGAGGGGAATGGGCAGGATGTGAGGGAGGAGGGGAATGGACAGGATGTGAGGGACGAGGGGAATGGACAGAATGTGAGGGAGGAGGGGAATGGGCAGGATGTGAGGGAGGAGGGGAATGGGCAGGATGTATGGGAGTAGGGGAATGGGCAGGAAGTGAGGGAGGAGGGGAATGGACAGGATGTGAGGGAGGAGAGGAATGGACAGGATGTGAGGGAGGAGAGGAATGGACAGGATGTAAGGTAGGAGGGGAATGGGCAGGATGTAAGGGAGGAGGGGAATGGGCAGGATGTAAGGGAAGAGGGGAATGGGCAGGATGTGAGGGAGGAGGGGAATGGGCAGGATGTGAGGGAGGAGGGGAATGGGCAGGATGTGAGGGAGGAGGGGAATGGGCAGGATGTGAGGGAGGAGGGGAATGGACAGGATGTGAGGGAGGAGGGGAATGGGCAGGATGTGAGGGAGGAGGGGAATGGGCAGGATGTGAGGGAGGAGGGGAATGGGCAGGATGTAAGGGAGGAGGGGAATGGACAGGATGTGCGGGAGGAGGGGAATGGACAGGATGTAAGGGAGGAGGGGAATGGACAGGACGTAAGTGAGGAGGGTAATGGGCAGGATGTGAGGGAGGAGGGGAATGGACAGGATGTGAGGGAGGAGGGGAATGGGCAGGATGTGAGTGAGGAGGGGAATGGGCAGGATGTAAGGGAGGAGGGGAATGGGCAGGATGTGAGGGAGGAGTGGAATGGGCAGGATGTAAGGGAGGAGGGGAATGGGTAGGATGTGAGGGAGGAGGGGAATGGACAGGATGTAAGTGAGGAGGAGAATGGGCAGGTTGTAAGGGAGGAGGGGAGTGGGCAGGATGTGAGGGAGGAGGGGAATGGGCAGGATGTAAGGGAGGAGGGGAATGGGCAGGATGTGAGGGAGGAGGGGAATGGGCAGGATGTAAGGGAGGAGGGGAATGGACAGGATGTGAGGGAGGAGGGGAATGGACAGGATGTAAGGGAGGAGGGGAATGGACAGGATGTGAGGGAGGAGGGGAGTGGGCAGGATGTGAGGGAGGAGGGGAATGGGCAGGATGTAAGGGAGGAGGGGAATGGGCAGGATGTGAGGGAGGAGGGGAATGGACAGGATGTGAGGGAGGATGGGAATGGACAGGATGTAAGTGAGGAGGGGAATGGGCAGGATGTAAGGTAGGAGGGGAATGGACAGGATGTGAGGGAGGAGGGGAATGGACAGGATGTAAGGGAGGAGGGAAATGGGCAGGATGTGAGGGAGGAGGGGAATGGGCAGGATGTGAGGGAGGAGGGGAATTGGCAGGATGTAAGGGAGGAGGGGAATGGGCAGGATGTAAGGGAGGAGGGGAATGGACAGGATGTGAGGGAGGAGGGAAATGGGCAGGATGTAAGGGAGGAGGGGAATGGACAGGATGTGAGGGAGGAGAGGAATGGACAGGATTAAGGAGGAGGGGAATGGACAGGATGTGAGGGAGGATGGGAATGGACAGGATGTAAGTGAGGAGGGGAATGGGCAGGATGTAAGGTAGGAGGGGAATGGACAGGATGTGAGGGAGGAGGGGAATGGGCAGGATGTGAGGGAGGAGGGGAATGGGCAGGATGTAAGGGAGGAGGGGAATGGGCAGGATGTAAGGGAGTAGGGGAATGGGCAGGATTAAGGAGGAGGGGAATGGACAGGATGTGAGGGAGGATGGGAATGGACAGGATGTAAGTGAGGAGGGGAATGGGCAGGATGTAAGGTAGGAGGGGAATGGACAGGATGTGAGGGAGGAGGGGAATGGACAGGATGTAAGGGAGGAGGGAAATGGGCAGGATGTGAGGGAGGAGGGGAATGGGCAGGATGTGAGGGAGGAGGGGAATTGGCAGGATGTAAGGGAGGAGGGGAATGGGCAGGATGTAAGGGAGTAGGGGAATGGGCAGGATTAAGGAGGAGGGGAATGGGCAGGATGTAAGGGAGGAGGGGAATGGACAGGATGTGAGGGAGGAGGGGAGTGGGCAGATGTGAGGGAGGAGGGGAATGGGCAGGATATAAGGGAGGAGGGGAATGGGCAGGATGTGAGGGAGGAGGGGAATGGACAGGATGTAAGGGAGGAGGGGAATGGACAGGATGTGAGGGAGGAGGGGAATGGACAGGATGTGAGGGAGGAGGGGAATGGGCAGGATGTAAGGGAGGAGGGGAATGGACAGGATGTGAGGGAGGAAGGGAATGGACAGGATGTAAGGGAGGAGCGGAATGGACAGGATGTAAGTGAGGAGGGTAATGGGCAGGATGTGAGGGAGGAGGGGAATGGACAGGATGTGAGGGAGGAGGGGAATGGGCAGGATGTAAGGGAGGAGGGGAATGGGCAGGATGTGAGGGAGGAGGGGAATGGGCAGGATGTAAGGGAGGAGGGGAATGGACAGGATGTGAGGGAGGAGGGGAATGGACAGGATGTAAGGGAGGAGGGGAATGGACAGGACGTAAGTGAGGAGGGTAATGGGCAGGATGTGAGGGAGGAGGGGAATGGACAGGATGTGAGGGAGGAGGGGAATGGGCAGGATGTGAGTGAGGAGGGGAATGGGCAGGATGTAAGGGAGGAGGGTAATGGGCAGGATGTGAGGGAGGAGGGGAATGGGCAGGATGTAAGGGAGGAGGGGAATGGGTAGGATGTGAGGGAGGAGGGGAATGGACAGGATGTAAGTGAGGAGGAGAATGGGCAGGTTGTAAGGGAGGAGGGGAATGGGCAGGATTTGAGGGCGGAGGGGAATGGGCAAGATGTAAGGGAGGAGGGGAATGGACAGGATGTGAGTGAGGAGGGGAATGGGCAGGATGTAAGGGAGGAGGGGAGTGGGCAGGATGTGAGGGAGGAGGGGAATGGGCAGGATGTAAGGGAGGAGGGGAATGGGCAGGATGTGAGGGAGGAGGGGAATGGGCAGGATGTAAGGGAGGAGGGGAATGGACAGGATGTGAGGGAGGAGGGGAATGGACAGGATGTAAGGGAGGAGGGGAATGGACAGGATGTGAGGGAGGAGGGGAATGGGCAGGATGTGAGGGAGGAGGGGAATGGACAGGATGTAAGGGAGGAGGGGAATGGACAGGATGTAAGGGAGGAGGGGAATGGACAGGATGTGAGGGAGGAGGGGAATGGACAGGATGTAAGGGAGGAGGGGAATGAGGATGTGAGGGAGGAGGGGAATGGACAGGATGTAAGGGAGGAGGGGAATGGACAGGATGTGAGGGAGGAGGGGAATGGACAGGATGTAAGGGAGGAGGGGAATGGACAGGATGTGAGGGAGGAGGGGAATGGGCAGGATGTGAGGGAGGAGGGGAATGGACAGGATGTGAGGGAGGAGGGGAATGGACAGGATTTAAGTGAGGAGGGGAATGGGCAGGATGTAAGGGAGGAGGGGAATGGGCAGGATGTAAGGGAGGAGGGGAATGGACAGGATGTAAGGGAGGAGGGGAATGGACAGGATGTAAGGGAGGAGAGGAGTGGGCAGGATGTGAGGGAGGAGCGGAATGGGCAGGATGTAAGGGAGGAGGGGAATGCACAGGATGTAAGGGAGGAGGGGAGTGGGCAGATGTAAGGGAGGAGGGGAATGGGCCGGATGTGAGGGAGGAGGGGAATGGACAAAATGTAAGGGAGGAGGGGAATGGACAGGATGTGAGGGAGGAGGGGAATGGACAGGATGTGAGGGAGGAGGGGAATGGGCAGAATGTAAGTGAGGAGGGGAATGGGACAGGATGTAAGGAAGGAGGGGAATGGACAGGATGTAAGTGAGGAGGGGAGTGGGCAGATGTGAGGGAGGAGGGGAATGGGCAGGATATAAGGGAGGAGGGGAATGGGCAGGATGTGAGGGAGGAGGGGAATGGACAGGATGTAAGGGAGGAGGGGAATGGACAGGATGTGAGGGAGGAGGGGAATGGACAGGATGTGAGGGAGGAGGGGAATGGGCAGGATGTAAGGGAGGAGGGGAATGGACAGGATGTGAGGGAGGAAGGGAATGGACAGGATGTAAGGGAGGAGCGGAATGGACAGGATGTAAGTGAGGAGGGTAATGGGCAGGATGTGAGGGAGGAGGGGAATGGACAGGATGTGAGGGAGGAGGGGAATGGGCAGGATGTAAGGGAGGAGGGGAATGGGCAGGATGTGAGGGAGGAGGGGAATGGGCAGGATGTAAGGGAGGAGGGGAATGGACAGGATGTGAGGGAGGAGGGGAATGGACAGGATGTAAGGGAGGAGGGGAATGGACAGGACGTAAGTGAGGAGGGTAATGGGCAGGATGTGAGGGAGGAGGGGAATGGACAGGATGTGAGGGAGGAGGGGAATGGGCAGGATGTGAGTGAGGAGGGGAATGGGCAGGATGTAAGGGAGGAGGGTAATGGGCAGGATGTGAGGGAGGAGGGGAATGGGCAGGATGTAAGGGAGGAGGGGAATGGGTAGGATGTGAGGGAGGAGGGGAATGGACAGGATGTAAGTGAGGAGGAGAATGGGCAGGATGTAAGGGAGTAGGGGAATGGGCAGGATTTGAGGGCGGAGGGGAATGGGCAAGATGTAAGGGAGGAGGGGAATGGACAGGATGTGAGTGAGGAGGGGAATGGGCAGGATGTAAGGGAGGAGGGGAGTGGGCAGGATGTGAGGGAGGAGGGGAATGGGCAGGATGTAAGGGAGGAGGGGAATGGGCAGGATGTGAGGGAGGAGGGGAATGGGCAGGATGTAAGGGAGGAGGGGAATGGACAGGATGTGAGGGAGGAGGGGAATGGACAGGATGTAAGGGAGGAGGGGAATGGACAGGATGTGAGGGAGGAGGGGAATGGGCAGGATGTGAGGGAGGAGGGGAATGGGCAGGATGTAAGGGAGTAGGGGAATGGGCTGGATTAAGGAGGAGGGGAATGGACAGTATGGAAGTGAGGAGGGGAATGGGCAGGATGTAAGGGAGGAGGGGAATGGACAGGATGTGAGGGAGGAGGGAAATGGGCAGGATGTAAGGGAGGAGGGGAATGGACAGGATGTGAGGGAGGAGAGGAATGGACAGGATTAAGGAGGAGGGGAATGGACAGGATGTGAGGGAGGATGGGAATGGACAGGATGTAAGTGAGGAGGGGAATGGGCAGGATGTAAGGTAGGAGGGGAATGGACAGGATGTGAGGGAGGAGGGGAATGGGCAGGATGTGAGGGAGGAGGGGAATGGGCAGGATGTAAGGGAGGAGGGGAATGGGCAGGATGTAAGGGAGTAGGGGAATGGGCAGGATTAAGGAGGAGGGGAATGGACAGGATGTGAGGGAGGATGGGAATGGACAGGATGTAAGTGAGGAGGGGAATGGGCAGGATGTAAGGTAGGAGGGGAATGGACAGGATGTGAGGGAGGAGGGGAATGGACAGGATGTAAGGGAGGAGGGAAATGGGCAGGATGTGAGGGAGGAGGGGAATGGGCAGGATGTGAGGGAGGAGGGGAATTGGCAGGATGTAAGGGAGGAGGGGAATGGGCAGGATGTAAGGGAGTAGGGGAATGGGCAGGATTAAGGAGGAGGGGAATGGGCAGGATGTAAGGGAGGAGGGGAATGGACAGGATGTGAGGGAGGAGGGGAGTGGGCAGATGTGAGGGAGGAGGGGAATGGGCAGGATATAAGGGAGGAGGGGAATGGGCAGGATGTGAGGGAGGAGGGGAATGGACAGGATGTAAGGGAGGAGGGGAATGGACAGGATGTGAGGGAGGAGGGGAATGGACAGGATGTGAGGGAGGAGGGGAATGGGCAGGATGTAAGGGAGGAGGGGAATGGACAGGATGTGAGGGAGGAAGGGAATGGACAGGATGTAAGGGAGGAGCGGAATGGACAGGATGTAAGTGAGGAGGGTAATGGGCAGGATGTGAGGGAGGAGGGGAATGGACAGGATGTGAGGGAGGAGGGGAATGGGCAGGATGTAAGGGAGGAGGGGAATGGGCAGGATGTGAGGGAGGAGGGGAATGGGCAGGATGTAAGGGAGGAGGGGAATGGACAGGATGTGAGGGAGGAGGGGAATGGACAGGATGTAAGGGAGGAGGGGAATGGACAGGACGTAAGTGAGGAGGGTAATGGGCAGGATGTGAGGGAGGAGGGGAATGGACAGGATGTGAGGGAGGAGGGGAATGGGCAGGATGTGAGTGAGGAGGGGAATGGGCAGGATGTAAGGGAGGAGGGTAATGGGCAGGATGTGAGGGAGGAGGGGAATGGGCAGGATGTAAGGGAGGAGGGGAATGGGTAGGATGTGAGGGAGGAGGGGAATGGACAGGATGTAAGTGAGGAGGAGAATGGGCAGGTTGTAAGGGAGGAGGGGAATGGGCAGGATTTGAGGGCGGAGGGGAATGGGCAAGATGTAAGGGAGGAGGGGAATGGACAGGATGTGAGTGAGGAGGGGAATGGGCAGGATGTAAGGGAGGAGGGGAGTGGGCAGGATGTGAGGGAGGAGGGGAATGGGCAGGATGTAAGGGAGGAGGGGAATGGGCAGGATGTGAGGGAGGAGGGGAATGGGCAGGATGTAAGGGAGGAGGGGAATGGACAGGATGTGAGGGAGGAGGGGAATGGACAGGATGTAAGGGAGGAGGGGAATGGACAGGATGTGAGGGAGGAGGGGAATGGGCAGGATGTGAGGGAGGAGGGGAATGGACAGGATGTAAGGGAGGAGGGGAATGGACAGGATGTAAGGGAGGAGGGGAATGGACAGGATGTGAGGGAGGAGGGGAATGGACAGGATGTAAGGGAGGAGGGGAATGAGGATGTGAGGGAGGAGGGGAATGGACAGGATGTAAGGGAGGAGGGGAATGGACAGGATGTGAGGGAGGAGGGGAATGGACAGGATGTAAGGGAGGAGGGGAATGGACAGGATGTGAGGGAGGAGGGGAATGGGCAGGATGTGAGGGAGGAGGGGAATGGACAGGATGTAAGGGACGAGGGGAATGGACAGGATGTGAGGGAGGAGGGGAATGGGCAGGATGTGAGGGAGCAGGGGAATGGGCAGGATGTAAGGGAGGAGGGGAATGGTCAGGATGTGAGGGAGGAGGGGAATGGGCAGGATGTGAGGGAGGAGGGGAATGGGTAGGATGTGAGGGAGGAGGGGAATGGACAGGATGTAAGTGAGGAGGAGAATGGGCAGGATGTAAGGGAGGAGGGGAATGGACAGGATGTGAGGGAGGAGGGGAATAGGCAGGATGTAAGGGAGGAGGGGAATGGGCAGGATGTGAGGGAGGAGAGGAATGGACAGGATGTAAGGGAGGAGGGGAATGGGCAGGATGTGAGGGAGGAGGGGAATGGACTGGATGTGAGGGAGGAGGGGAATGGACAGGATGTGAGGGAGGAGAGGAATGGACAGGATGTAAGGGAGGAGGGGAATGGGCAGGATGTGAGGGAGGAGGGGAATGGACAGGATGTAAGGGACGAGGGGAATGGACAGGATGTGAGGGAGGAGGGGAATGGGCAGGATGTGAGGGAGGAGGGGAATGGGCAGGATGTAAGGGAGGAGGGGAATGGGCAGGATGTGAGGGAGGAGGGGAATGGGCAGGATGTAAGGGAGGAGGGGAATGGGTAGGATGTGAGGGAGGAGGGGAATGGACAGAATGTAAGTGAGGAGGAGAATGGGCAGGATGTAAGGGAGGAGGGGAATGGGCAGGATTTGAGGGAGGAGGGGAATGGACAGGATGTAAGGGAGGAGGGGAATGGGCAGGATGTAAGGGAGGAGGGGAATGGGCAGGATGTGAGGGAGGAGGGGAATGGGCAGGATGTAAGGGAGGAGGGGAATGGACAGGATGTGAGTGAGGAGGGGAATGGGCAGGATGTAAGGGAGGAGGGGAATGGGCAGGATGTGAGGGAGGAGGGGAATGGGCAGGATGTAAGGGAGGAGGGGAATGGGCAGGATGTGAGGGAGGAGGGGAATGGGCAGGATGTAAGGGAGGAGGGGAATGGACAGGATGTGAGGGAGGAGGGGAATGGACAGGATGTAAGGGAGGAGGGGAATGGACAGGATGTGAGGTAGGAGGGGAATGGGCAGGATGTGAGGGAGGAGGGGAATGGACAGGATGTATGGGAGGAGGGGAATGGGCAGTATGTAAGGGAGGAGGGGAATGGGCAGGATGTGAGGGAGGAGAGGAATGGACAGGATGTAAGGGAGGAGGGGAATGGGCAGGATGTGAGGGAGGAGGGGAATGGACTGGATGTGAGGGAGGAGGGGAATGGACAGGATGTGAGGGAGGAGAGGAATGGACAGGATGTAAGGGAGGAGGGGAATGGGCAGGATGTGAGGGAGGAGGGGAATGGACAGGATGTGAGGGACGAGGGGAATGGACAGAATGTGAGGGAGGAGGGGAATGGGCAGGATGTGAGGGAGGAGGGGAATGGGCAGGATGTATGGGAGTAGGGGAATGGGCAGGAAGTGAGGGAGGAGGGGAATGGACAGGATGTGAGGGAGGAGAGGAATGGACAGGATGTGAGGGAGGAGAGGAATGGACAGGATGTAAGGTAGGAGGGGAATGGGCAGGATGTAAGGGAGGAGGGGAATGGGCAGGATGTAAGGGAAGAGGGGAATGGGCAGGATGTGAGGGAGGAGGGGAATGGGCAGGATGTGAGGGAGGAGGGGAATGGGCAGGATGTGAGGGAGGAGGGGAATGGGCAGGATGTGAGGGAGGAGGGGAATGGACAGGATGTGAGGGAGGAGGGGAATGGGCAGGATGTGAGGGAGGAGGGGAATGGGCAGGATGTGAGGGAGGAGGGGAATGGGCAGGATGTAAGGGAGGAGGGGAATGGACAGGATGTGCGGGAGGAGGGGAATGGACAGGATGTAAGGGAGGAGGGGAATGGACAGGACGTAAGTGAGGAGGGTAATGGGCAGGATGTGAGGGAGGAGGGGAATGGACAGGATGTGAGGGAGGAGGGGAATGGGCAGGATGTGAGTGAGGAGGGGAATGGGCAGGATGTAAGGGAGGAGGGGAATGGGCAGGATGTGAGGGAGGAGGGGAATGGGCAGGATGTAAGGGAGGAGGGGAATGGGTAGGATGTGAGGGAGGAGGGGAATGGACAGGATGTAAGTGAGGAGGAGAATGGGCAGGTTGTAAGGGAGGAGGGGAGTGGGCAGGATGTGAGGGAGGAGGGGAATGGGCAGGATGTAAGGGAGGAGGGGAATGGGCAGGATGTGAGGGAGGAGGGGAATGGGCAGGATGTAAGGGAGGAGGGGAATGGACAGGATGTGAGGGAGGAGGGGAATGGACAGGATGTAAGGGAGGAGGGGAATGGACAGGATGTGAGGGAGGAGGGGAGTGGGCAGGATGTGAGGGAGGAGGGGAATGGGCAGGATGTAAGGGAGGAGGGGAATGGGCAGGATGTGACGGAGGAGGGGAATGGGCAGGATGTAAGGGAGGAGGGGAATGGACAGGATGTGAGGGAGGAGGGGAATGGACAGGATGTAAGGGAGGAGGGGAATGGACAGGATGTGAGGGAGGAGGGGAATGGGCAGGATGTGAGGGAGGAGGGGAATGGACAGGATGTAAGGGAGGAGGGGAATGGACAGGATGTAAGGGAGGAGGGGAATGGACAGGATGTGAGGGAGGAGGGGAATGGACAGGATGTAAGGGAGGAGGGGAATGAGGATGTGAGGGAGGAGGGGAATGGACAGGATGTAAGGGAGGAGGGGAATGGACAGGATGTGAGGGAGGAGGGGAATGGACAGGATGTAAGGGAGGAGGGGAATGGACAGGATGTGAGGGAGGAGGGGAATGGGCAGGATGTGAGGGAGGAGGGGAATGGACAGGATGTAAGGGACGAGGGGAATGGACAGGATGTGAGGGAGGAGGGGAATGGGCAGGATGTGAGGGAGCAGGGGAATGGGCAGGATGTAAGGGAGGAGGGGAATGGGCAGGATGTGAGGGAGGAGGGGAATGGGCAGGATGTGAGGGAGGAGGGGAATGGGTAGGATGTGAGGGAGGAGGGGAATGGACAGGATGTAAGTGAGGAGGAGAATGGGCAGGATGTAAGGGAGGAGGGGAATGGACAGGATGTGAGGGAGGAGGGGAATAGGCAGGATGTAAGGGAGGAGGGGAATGGGCAGGATGTGAGGGAGGAGAGGAATGGACAGGATGTAAGGGAGGAGGGGAATGGGCAGGATGTGAGGGAGGAGGGGAATGGACAGGATGTAAGGGACGAGGGGAATGGACAGGATGTGAGGGAGGAGGGGAATGGGCAGGATGTGAGGGAGGAGGGGAATGGGCAGGATGTAAGGGAGGAGGGGAATGGGCAGGATGTGAGGGAGGAGGGGAATGGGCAGGATGTAAGGGAGGAGGGGAATGGGTAGGATGTGAGGGAGGAGGGGAATGGACAGAATGTAAGTGAGGAGGAGAATGGGCAGGATGTAAGGGAGGAGGGGAATGGGCAGGATTTGAGGGAGGAGGGGAATGGACAGGATGTAAGGGAGGAGGGGAATGGGCAGGATGTAAGGGAGGAGGGGAATGGGCAGGATGTGAGGGAGGAGGGGAATGGGCAGGATGTAAGGGAGGAGGGGAATGGACAGGATGTGAGTGAGGAGGGGAATGGGCAGGATGTAAGGGAGGAGGGGAATGGGCAGGATGTGAGGGAGGAGGGGAATGGGCAGGATGTAAGGGAGGAGGGGAATGGGCAGGATGTGAGGGAGGAGGGGAATGGGCAGGATGTAAGGGAGGAGGGGAATGGACAGGATGTGAGGGAGGAGGGGAATGGACAGGATGTAAGGGAGGAGGGGAATGGACAGGATGTGAGGTAGGAGGGGAATGGGCAGGATGTGAGGGAGGAGGGGAATGGACAGGATGTATGGGAGGAGGGGAATGGGCAGTATGTAAGGGAGGAGGGGAATGGGCAGGATGTGAGGGAGGAGAGGAATGGACAGGATGTAAGGGAGGAGGGGAATGGGCAGGATGTGAGGGAGGAGGGGAATGGACTGGATGTGAGGGAGGAGGGGAATGGACAGGATGTGAGGGAGGAGAGGAATGGACAGGATGTAAGGGAGGAGGGGAATGGGCAGGATGTGAGGGAGGAGGGGAATGGACAGGATGTGAGGGACGAGGGGAATGGACAGAATGTGAGGGAGGAGGGGAATGGGCAGGATGTGAGGGAGGAGGGGAATGGGCAGGATGTATGGGAGTAGGGGAATGGGCAGGAAGTGAGGGAGGAGGGGAATGGACAGGATGTGAGGGAGGAGAGGAATGGACAGGATGTGAGGGAGGAGAGGAATGGACAGGATGTAAGGTAGGAGGGGAATGGGCAGGATGTAAGGGAGGAGGGGAATGGGCAGGATGTAAGGGAAGAGGGGAATGGGCAGGATGTGAGGGAGGAGGGGAATGGGCAGGATGTGAGGGAGGAGGGGAATGGGCAGGATGTGAGGGAGGAGGGGAATGGGCAGGATGTGAGGGAGGAGGGGAATGGACAGGATGTGAGGGAGGAGGGGAATGGGCAGGATGTGAGGGAGGAGGGGAATGGGCAGGATGTGAGGGAGGAGGGGAATGGGCAGGATGTAAGGGAGGAGGGGAATGGACAGGATGTGCGGGAGGAGGGGAATGGACAGGATGTAAGGGAGGAGGGGAATGGACAGGACGTAAGTGAGGAGGGTAATGGGCAGGATGTGAGGGAGGAGGGGAATGGACAGGATGTGAGGGAGGAGGGGAATGGGCAGGATGTGAGTGAGGAGGGGAATGGGCAGGATGTAAGGGAGGAGGGGAATGGGCAGGATGTGAGGGAGGAGTGGAATGGGCAGGATGTAAGGGAGGAGGGGAATGGGTAGGATGTGAGGGAGGAGGGGAATGGACAGGATGTAAGTGAGGAGGAGAATGGGCAGGTTGTAAGGGAGGAGGGGAGTGGGCAGGATGTGAGGGAGGAGGGGAATGGGCAGGATGTAAGGGAGGAGGGGAATGGGCAGGATGTGAGGGAGGAGGGGAATGGGCAGGATGTAAGGGAGGAGGGGAATGGACAGGATGTGAGGGAGGAGGGGAATGGACAGGATGTAAGGGAGGAGGGGAATGGACAGGATGTGAGGGAGGAGGGGAGTGGGCAGGATGTGAGGGAGGAGGGGAATGGGCAGGATGTAAGGGAGGAGGGGAATGGGCAGGATGTGAGGGAGGAGGGGAATGGGCAGGATGTAAGGGAGGAGGGGAATGGACAGGATGTGAGGGAGGAGGGGAATGGACAGGATGTAAGGGAGGAGGGGAATGGACAGGATGTGAGGGAGGAGGGGAATGGGCAGGATGTGAGGGAGGAGGGGAATGGACAGGATGTAAGGGAGGAGGGGAATGGACAGGATGTAAGGGAGGAGGGGAATGGACAGGATGTGAGGGAGGAGGGGAATGGACAGGATGTAAGGGAGGAGGGGAATGAGGATGTGAGGGAGGAGGGGAATGGACAGGATGTAAGGGAGGAGGGGAATGGACAGGATGTGAGGGAGGAGGGGAATGGACAGGATGTAAGGGAGGAGGGGAATGGACAGGATGTGAGGGAGGAGGGGAATGGGCAGGATGTGAGGGAGGAGGGGAATGGACAGGATGTAAGGGACGAGGGGAATGGACAGGATGTGAGGGAGGAGGGGAATGGGCAGGATGTGAGGGAGCAGGGGAATGGGCAGGATGTAAGGGAGGAGGGGAATGGGCAGGATGTGAGGGAGGAGGGGAATGGGCAGGATGTGAGGGAGGAGGGGAATGGGTAGGATGTGAGGGAGGAGGGGAATGGACAGGATGTAAGTGAGGAGGAGAATGGGCAGGATGTAAGGGAGGAGGGGAATGGACAGGATGTGAGGGAGGAGGGGAATAGGCAGGATGTAAGGGAGGAGGGGAATGGGCAGGATGTGAGGGAGGAGAGGAATGGACAGGATGTAAGGGAGGAGGGGAATGGGCAGGATGTGAGGGAGGAGGGGAATGGACAGGATGTAAGGGACGAGGGGAATGGACAGGATGTGAGGGAGGAGGGGAATGGGCAGGATGTGAGGGAGGAGGGGAATGGGCAGGATGTAAGGGAGGAGGGGAATGGGCAGGATGTGAGGGAGGAGGGGAATGGGCAGGATGTAAGGGAGGAGGGGAATGGGTAGGATGTGAGGGAGGAGGGGAATGGACAGAATGTAAGTGAGGAGGAGAATGGGCAGGATGTAAGGGAGGAGGGGAATGGGCAGGATTTGAGGGAGGAGGGGAATGGACAGGATGTAAGGGAGGAGGGGAATGGGCAGGATGTAAGGGAGGAGGGGAATGGGCAGGATGTGAGGGAGGAGGGGAATGGGCAGGATGTAAGGGAGGAGGGGAATGGACAGGATGTGAGTGAGGAGGGGAATGGGCAGGATGTAAGGGAGGAGGGGAATGGGCAGGATGTGAGGGAGGAGGGGAATGGGCAGGATGTAAGGGAGGAGGGGAATGGGCAGGATGTGAGGGAGGAGGGGAATGGGCAGGATGTAAGGGAGGAGGGGAATGGACAGGATGTGAGGGAGGAGGGGAATGGACAGGATGTAAGGGAGGAGGGGAATGGACAGGATGTGAGGTAGGAGGGGAATGGGCAGGATGTGAGGGAGGAGGGGAATGGACAGGATGTATGGGAGGAGGGGAATGGGCAGTATGTAAGGGAGGAGGGGAATGGGCAGGATGTGAGGGAGGAGAGGAATGGACAGGATGTAAGGGAGGAGGGGAATGGGCAGGATGTGAGGGAGGAGGGGAATGGACTGGATGTGAGGGAGGAGGGGAATGGACAGGATGTGAGGGAGGAGAGGAATGGACAGGATGTAAGGGAGGAGGGGAATGGGCAGGATGTGAGGGAGGAGGGGAATGGACAGGATGTGAGGGACGAGGGGAATGGACAGAATGTGAGGGAGGAGGGGAATGGGCAGGATGTGAGGGAGGAGGGGAATGGGCAGGATGTATGGGAGTAGGGGAATGGGCAGGAAGTGAGGGAGGAGGGGAATGGACAGGATGTGAGGGAGGAGGGGAATGGACAGGATGTGAGGGAGGAGGGGAATGGACAGGATGTAAGGGAGGAGGGGAATGGACAGGATGTGAGGGAGGAGGGGAATGGACAGGATATAAGGGAGGAGGGGAATGGACAGGATGTGAGGGAGGAGGGGAATGGACAGGATGTGAGGGAGGAGGGGAATGGGCAGGATGTGAGGGAGGAGGGGAATGGACAGGATGTAAGGGACGAGGGGAATGGACAGGATGTGAGGGAGGAGGGGAATGGGCAGGATGTGAGGGAGCAGGGGAATGGGCAGGATGTGAGGGAGGAGGGGAATGGGCAGGATGTGAGGGAGGAGGGGAATGGGCAGGATGTGAGGGAGGAGGGGAATGGGTAGGATGTGAGGGAGGAGGGGAATGGACAGGATGTAAGTGAGGAGGAGAATGGGCAGGATGTAAGGGAGGAGGGGAATGGACAGGATGTGAGGGAGGAGGGGAATAGGCAGGATGTAAGGGAGGAGGGGAATGGACAGGATGTGAGGGAGGAGAGGAATGGACAGGATGTAAGGGAGGAGGGGAATGGGCAGGATGTGAGGGAGGAGGGGAATGGACTGGATGTGAGGGAGGAGGGGAATGGACAGGATGTGAGGGAGGAGAGGAATGGACAGGATGTAAGGGAGGAGGGGAATGGGCAGGCTGTGAGGGAGGAGGGGAATGGACAGGATGTAAGGGACGAGGGGAATGGACGGGATGTGAGGGAGGAGGGGAATGGGCAGGATGTGAGGGAGGAGGGGAATGGGCAGGATGTAAGGGAGGAGTGGAATGGGCAGGATGTGAGGGAGGAGGGGAATGGGCAGGATGTAAGGGAGGAGGGGAATGGGTAGGATGTGAGGGAGGAGGGGAATGGACAGGATGTAAGTGAGGAGGAGAATGGGCAGGATGTAAGGGAGGAGGGGAATGGGCAGGATTTGAGGGAGGAGGGGAATGGACAGGATGTAAGGGAGGAGGGGAATGGGCAGGATGTAAGGGAGGAGGGGAATGGGCAGGATGTGAGGGAGGAGGGGAATGGGCAGGATGTAAGGGAGGAGGGGAATGGACAGGATGTGAGTGAGGAGGGGAATGGGCAGGATGTAAGGGAGGAGGGGAATGGGCAGGATGTGAGGGAGGAGGGGAATGGGCAGGATGTAAGGGAGGAGGGGAATGGGCAGGATGTGAGGGAGGAGGGGAATGGGCAGGATGTAAGGGAGGAGGGGAATGGACAGGATGTGAGGGAGGAGGGGAATGGACAGGATGTAAGGGAGGAGGGGAATGGACAGGATGTGAGGGAGGAGGGGAATGGGCAGGATGTGAGGGAGGAGGGGAATGGACAGGATGTATGGGAGGAGGGGAATGGGCAGTATGTAAGGGAGGAGGGGAATGGGCAGGATGTGAGGGAGGAGAGGAATGGACAGGATGTAAGGGAGGAGGGGAATCGGCAGGATGTGAGGGAGGAGGGGAATGGACTGGATGTGAGGGAGGAGGGGAATGGACAGTATGTGAGGGAGGAGAGGAATGGACAGGATGTAAGGGAGGAGGGGAATGGGCAGGATGTGAGGGAGGAGGGGAATGGACAGGATGTGAGGGACGAGGGGAATGGACAGGATGTGAGGGAGAGGGGAATGGGCAGGATGTGAGGAGGAGGGGAATGGGCAGGATGTATGGGAGGAGGGGAATGGGCAGGAAGTGAGGGAGGAGGGGAATGGACAGGATGTGAGGGAGGAGAGGAATGGACAGGATGTGTGAGGGAGGAGAGGAATGGACAGGATGTAAGGTAGGAGGGGAATGGGCAGGATGTGAGGGAGGAGGGGAATGGACAGGATGTAAGGGAGGAGGGGAATGGACAGGATGTGAGGGAGGAGGGGAATGGGCAGGATGTGAGGTAGGAGGGGAATGGACAGGATGTGAGGGAGGAGGGGAATGGGCAGGATGTGAGGGAGGAGGGGAATGGACAGGATTTAAGTGAGGAGGGGAATGGGCAGGATGTAAGGGAGGAGGGGAATGGGCAGGATGTGAGGGAGGAGGGGAATGGGCAGGATGTAAGGGAGGAGGGGAATGGACAGGATGTGAGGGAGGAGGGGAATGGTCAGGATGTAAGGGAGGAGGGGAATGGACAGGATGTAAGTGAGGAGGGTAATGGGCAGGATGTGAGGGAGGAGGGGAATGGACAGGATGTGAGGGAGGAGGGGAATGGGCAGGATGTGAGGGAGGAGGGGAATGGGCAGGATGTAAGGGAGGAGGGGAATGGGCAGGATGTGAGGGAGGAGGGGAATGGGCAGGATGTAAGGGAGGAGGGGAATGGGTAGGATGTGAGGGAGGAGGGGAATGGGCAGGATGTAAGGGAGGAGGGGAATGGGCAGGATGTGAGGGAGGAGGGGAATGGGCAGGATGTAAGGGAGGAGGGGAATGGACAGGATGTGAGGGAGGAGGGGAATGGACAGGATGTAAGGGAGGAGGGGAATGGACAGGATGTGAGGTAGGAGGGGAATGGGCAGGATGTGAGGGAGGAGGGGAATGGACAGGATGTATGGGAGGAGGGGAATGGGCAGTATGTAAGGGAGGAGGGGAATGGGCAGGATGTGAGGGAGGAGGGGAATGGACAGGATGTAAGGGACGAGGGGAATGGACAGGATGTGAGGGAGGAGGGGAATGGGCAGGATGTGAGGGAGGAGGGGAATGGGCAGGATGTAAGGGAGGAGGGGAATGGGCAGGATGTGAGGGAGGAGGGGAATGGGCAGGATGTAAGGGAGGAGGGGAATGGGTAGGATGTGAGGGAGGAGGGGAATGGACAGGATGTAAGTGAGGAGGAGAATGGGCAGGATGTAAGGGAGGAGGGGAATGGGCAGGATTTGAGGGAGGAGGGGAATGGACAGGATGTAAGGAGGAGGGGAATGGGCAGGATGTAAGGGAGGAGGGGAATGGGCAGGATGTGAGGGAGGAGGGGAATGGGCAGGATGTAAGGGAGGAGGGGAATGGACAGGATGTGAGTGAGGAGGGGAATGGGCAGGATGTAAGGGAGGAGGGGAATGGGCAGGATGTGAGGGAGGAGGGGAATGGGCAGGATGTAAGGGAGGAGGGGAATGGGCAGGATGTGAGGGAGGAGGGGAATGGGCAGGATGTAAGGGAGGAGGGGAATGGACAGGATGTGAGGGAGGAGGGGAATGGACAGGATGTAAGGGAGGAGGGGAATGGACAGGATGTGAGGTAGGAGGGGAATGGGCAGGATGTGAGGGAGGAGGGGAATGGACAGGATGTATGGGAGGAGGGGAATGGGCAGTATGTAAGGGAGGAGGGGAATGGGCAGGATGTGAGGGAGGAGAGGAATGGACAGGATGTAAGGGAGGAGGGGAATGGGCAGGATGTGAGGGAGGAGGGGAATGGACTGGATGTGAGGGAGGAGGGGAATGGACAGGATGTGAGGGAGGAGAGGAATGGACAGGATGTAAGGGAGGAGGGGAATGGGCAGGATGTGAGGGAGGAGGGGAATGGACAGGATGTGAGGGACGAGGGGAATTGTCAGAATGTGAGGGAGGAGGGGAATGGGCAGGATGTGAGGGAGGAGGGGAATGGGCAGGATGTATGGGAGTAGGGGAATGGGCAGGAAGTGAGGGAGGAGGGGAATGGACAGGATGTGAGGGAGGAGAGGAATGGACAGGATGTGAGGGAGGAGAGGAATGGACAGGATGTAAGGTAGGAGGGGAATGGGCAGGATGTAAGGGAGGAGGGGAATGGGCAGGTGTAAGGGAAGAGGGGAATGGGCAGGATGTGAGGGAGGAGGGGAATGGGCAGGATGTGAGGGAGGAGGGGAATGGGCAGGATGTGAGGGAGGAGGGGAATGGGCAGGATGTGAGGGAGGAGGGGAATGGACAGGATGTGAGGGAGGAGGGGAATGGGCAGGATGTGAGGTAGGAGGGGAATGGGCAGGATGTGAGGGAGGAGGGGAATGGGCAGGATGTAAGGGAGGAGGGGAATGGACAGGATGTGAGGGAGGAGGGGAATGGACAGGATGTAAGGGAGGAGGGGAATGGACAGGATGTAAGGGAGGAGGGGAATGGACAGGATGTGAGGGAGGAGGGGAATGGACAGGATGTAAGGGAGGAGGGGAATGGACAGGATGTGAGGGAGGAGGGGAATGGACAGGATGTAAGGGAGGAGGGGAATGGACAGGATGTGAGGGAGGAGGGGAATGGACAGGATGTAAGGGAGGAGGGGAATGGACAGGATGTGAGGGAGGAGGGGAATGGGCAGGATGTGAGGGAGGAGGGGAATGGACAGGATGTAAGGGACGAGGGGAATGGACAGGATGTGAGGGAGGAGGGGAATGGGCAGGATGTGAGGGAGCAGGGGAATGGGCAGGATGTAAGGGAGGAGGGGAATGGGCAGGATGTGAGGGAGGAGGGGAATGGGCAGGATGTGAGGGAGGAGGGGAATGGGTAGGATGTGAGGGAGGAGGGGAATGGACAGGATGTAAGTGAGGAGGAGAATGGGCAGGATGTAAGGGAGGAGGGGAATGGACAGGATGTGAGGGAGGAGGGGAATAGGCAGGATGTAAGGGAGGAGGGGAATGGACAGGATGTGAGGGAGGAGAGGAATGGACAGGATGTAAGGGAGGAGGGGAATGGGCAGGATGTGAGGGAGGAGGGGAATGGACTGGATGTGAGGGAGGAGGGGAATGGACAGGATGTGAGGGAGGAGAGGAATGGACAGGATGTAAGGGAGGAGGGGAATGGGCAGGCTGTGAGGGAGGAGGGGAATGGACAGGATGTAAGGGACGAGGGGAATGGACGGGATGTGAGGGAGGAGGGGAATGGGCAGGATGTGAGGGAGGAGGGGAATGGGCAGGATGTAAGGGAGGAGTGGAATGGGCAGGATGTGAGGGAGGAGGGGAATGGGCAGGATGTAAGGGAGGAGGGGAATGGGTAGGATGTGAGGGAGGAGGGGAATGGACAGGATGTAAGTGAGGAGGAGAATGGGCAGGATGTAAGGGAGGAGGGGAATGGGCAGGATTTGAGGGAGGAGGGGAATGGACAGGATGTAAGGGAGGAGGGGAATGGGCAGGATGTAAGGGAGGAGG
Organism: Hemitrygon akajei; assembly: GCF_048418815.1. Taxonomy (NCBI): domain Eukaryota; kingdom Metazoa; phylum Chordata; class Chondrichthyes; order Myliobatiformes; family Dasyatidae; genus Hemitrygon; species Hemitrygon akajei. Next base: position 115,416,259 of record NC_133129.1, on the reverse strand, counting down.
GGAATGGGCAGGATGTGAGGGAGGAGGGGAATGGGCAGGATGTAAGGGAGGAGGGGAATGGACAGGATGTGAGTGAGGAGGGGAATGGACAGGATGTGAGGGACGAGGGGAATGGACAGAATGTGAGGGAGGAGGGGAATGGGCAGGATGTGAGGGAGGAGGGGAATGGGCAGGATGTATGGGAGTAGGGGAATGGGCAGGAAGTGAGGGAGGAGGGGAATGGACAGGATGTGAGGGAGGAGAGGAATGGACAGGATGTGAGGGAGGAGAGGAATGGACAGGATGTAAGGTAGGAGGGGAATGGGCAGGATGTAAGGGAGGAGGGGAATGGGCAGGATGTAAGGGAAGAGGGAATGGGCAGGATGTGAGCGAGGAGGGGAATGGGCAGGATGTGAGGGAGGAGGGGAATGGGCAGGATGTGAGGGAGGAGGGGAATGGGCAGGATGTGAGGGAGGAGGGGAATGGACAGGATGTGAGGGAGGAGGGGAATGGCAGGATGTGAGGTAGGAGGGGAATGGGCAGGATGTGAGGGAGGAGGGGAATGGGCAGGATGTAAGGGAGGAGGGGAATGGACAGGATGTGAGGGAGGAGGGGAATGGACAGGATGTAAGGGAGGAGGGGAATGGACAGGATGTAAGGGAGGAGGGGAATGGACAGGATGTGAGGGAGGAGGGGAATGGACAGGATGTAAATGGACAGGATGTAAGGGAGGAGGGGAATGGACAGGATGTGAGGGAGGAGGGGAATGGACAGGATGTAAGGGAGGAGGGGAATGGACAGGATGTGAGGGAGGAGGGGAATGGGCAGGATGTGAGGGAGGAGGGGAATGGACAGGATGTAAGGGACGAGGGGAATGGACAGGATGTGAGGGAGGAGGGGAATGGGCAGGATGTGAGGGAGCAGGGGAATGGGCAGGATGTAAGGGAGGAGGGGAATGGGCAGGATGTGAGGGAGGAGGGGAATGGGCAGGATGTGAGGGAGGAGGGGAATGGGTAGGATGTGAGGGAGGAGGGGAATGGACAGGATGTAAGTGAGGAGGAGAATGGGCAGGATGTAAGGGAGGAGGGGAATGGACAGGATGTGAGGGAGGAGGGGAATAGGCAGGATGTAAGGGAGGAGGGGAATGGACAGGATGTGAGGGAGGAGAGGAATGGACAGGATGTAAGGGAGGAGGGGAATGGGCAGGATGTGAGGGAGGAGGGGAATGGACTGGATGTGAGGGAGGAGGGGAATGGACAGGATGTGAGGGAGGAGAGGAATGGACAGGATGTAAGGGAGGAGGGGAATGGGCAGGCTGTGAGGGAGGAGGGGAATGGACAGGATGTAAGGGACGAGGGGAATGGACGGGATGTGAGGGAGGAGGGGAATGGGCAGGATGTGAGGGAGGGGAGGGGGAATGGGCAGGATGTAAGGGAGGAGTGGAATGGGCAGGATGTAAGGTAGGAGGGGAATGGGCAGGATGTAAGGGAGGAGGGGAATGGGCAGGATGTAAGGGAAGAGGGGAATGGGCAGGATGTGAGCGAGGAGGGGAATGGGCAGGATGTGAGGGAGGAGGGGAATGGGCAGGATGTGAGGGAGGAGGGGAATGGGCAGGATGTGAGGGAGGAGGGGAATGGACAGGATGTGAGGGAGGAGGGGAATGGGCAGGATGTGAGGTAGGAGGGGAATGGCGGGAGTGGGGGGAAGCAGGATGTGAGGGAGGAGGGGAATGGGCAGGATGTAAGGGAGGAGGGGAATGGACAGGATGTGAGGGAGGAGGGGAATGGACAGGATGTAAGGGAGGAGGGGGAATGGACAGGATGTAAGGGAGGAGGGGAATGGACAGGATGTGAGGGAGGAGGGGAATGGACAGGATGTAAGGGAGGAGGGGAATGGACAGGATGTGAGGGAGGAGGGGAATGGACAGGATGTAAGGGAGGAGGGGAATGGACAGGATGTGAGGGAGGAGGGGAATGGACAGGATGTAAGGGAGGAGGGGAATGGACAGGATGTGAGGGAGGAGGGGAATGGGCAGGATGTGAGGGAGGAGGGGAATGGACAGGATGTAAGGGACGAGGGGAATGGACAGGATGTGAGGGAGGAGGGGAATGGGCAGGATGTGAGGGAGCAGGGGAATGGGCAGGATGTAAGGGAGGAGGGGAATGGGCAGGATGTGAGGGAGGAGGGGAATGGGCAGGATGTGAGGGAGGAGGGGAATGGGTAGGATGTGAGGGAGGAGGGGAATGGACAGGATGTAAGTGAGGAGGAGAATGGGCAGGATGTAAGGGAGGAGGGGAATGGACAGGATGTGAGGGAGGAGGGGAATAGGCAGGATGTAAGGGAGGAGGGGAATGGACAGGATGTGAGGGAGGAGAGGAATGGACAGGATGTAAGGGAGGAGGGGAATGGGCAGGATGTGAGGGAGGAGGGGAATGGACTGGATGTGAGGGAGGAGGGGAATGGACAGGATGTGAGGGAGGAGAGGAATGGACAGGATGTAAGGGAGGAGGGGAATGGGCAGGCTGTGAGGGAGGAGGGGAATGGACAGGATGTAAGGGACGAGGGGAATGGACGGGATGTGAGGGAGGAGGGGAATGGGCAGGATGTGAGGGAGGAGGGGAATGGGCAGGATGTAAGGGAGGAGTGGAATGGGCAGGATGTGAGGGAGGAGGGGAATGGGCAGGATGTAAGGGAGGAGGGGAATGGGTAGGATGTGAGGGAGGAGGGGAATGGACAGGATGTAAGTGAGGAGGAGAATGGGCAGGATGTAAGGGAGGAGGGGAATGGGCAGGATTTGAGGGAGGAGGGGAATGGACAGGATGTAAGGGAGGAGGGGAATGGGCAGGATGTAAGGGAGGAGGGGAATGGGCAGGATGTGAGGGAGGAGGGGAATGGGCAGGATGTAAGGGAGGAGGGGAATGGACAGGATGTGAGTGAGGAGGGGAATGGACAGGATGTGAGGGACGAGGGGAATGGACAGAATGTGAGGGAGGAGGGGAATGGGCAGGATGTGAGGGAGGAGGGGAATGGGCAGGATGTATGGGAGTAGGGGAATGGGCAGGAAGTGAGGGAGGAGGGGAATGGACAGGATGTGAGGGAGGAGAGGAATGGACAGGATGTGAGGGAGGAGAGGAATGGACAGGATGTAAGGTAGGAGGGGAATGGGCAGGATGTAAGGGAGGAGGGGAATGGGCAGGATGTAAGGGAAGAGGGGAATGGGCAGGATGTGAGCGAGGAGGGGAATGGGCAGGATGTGAGGGAGGAGGGGAATGGGCAGGATGTGAGGGAGGAGGGGGAATGGGCAGGATGTGAGGGAGGAGGGGAATGGACAGGATGTGAGGGAGGAGGGGAATGGGCAGGATGTGAGGGAGGAGAGGAATGGACAGGATGTAAGGGAGGAGGGGGAATGGGCAGGATGTGAGGGAGGAGGGGAATGGACAGGATGTGAGGGACGAGGGGAATGGACAGGATGTGAGGGAGGAGGGGAATGGGCAGGATGTGAGGGAGGAGGGGAATGGGCAGGATGGAGGAGGGATGGGCGGAGTGAGGGAGGAGGGGAATGGGCAGGAAGTGAGGGAGGAGGGGAATGGACAGGATGTGAGGGAGGAGAGGAATGGACAGGATGTGAGGGAGGAGAGGAATGGACAGGATGTAAGGTAGGAGGGGAATGGGCAGGATGTGAGGGAGGAGGGGAATGGACAGGATGTAAGGGAGGAGGGGAATGGACAGGATGTGAGGGAGGAGGGGAATGGGCAGGATGTGAGGTAGGAGGGGAATGGACAGGATGTGAGGGAGGAGGGGAATGGGCAGGATGTGAGGGAGGAGGGGAATGGACAGGATTTAAGTGAGGAGGGGAATGGGCAGGATGTAAGGGAGGAGGGGAATGGGCAGGATGTGAGGGAGGAGGGGAATGGGCAGGATGTAAGGGAGGAGGGGAATGGACAGGATGTGAGGGAGGAGGGGAATGGTCAGGATGTAAGGGAGGAGGGGAATGGACAGGATGTAAGTGAGGAGGGTAATGGGCAGGATGTGAGGGAGGAGGGGAATGGACAGGATGTGAGGGAGGAGGGGAATGGGCAGGATGTGAGGGAGGAGGGGAATGGGCAGGATGTAAGGGAGGAGGGGAATGGGCAGGATGTGAGGGAGGAGGGGAATGGGCAGGATGTAAGGGAGGAGGGGAATGGGTAGGATGTGAGGGAGGAGGGGAATGGACAGGATGTAAGTGAGTAGGAGAATGGGCAGGATGTAAGGGAGGAGGGGAATGGGCAGGATTTGAGGGAGGAGGGGAATGGACAGGATGTAAGGGAGGAGGGGAATGGGCAGGATGTAAGGGAGGAGGGGAATGGGCAGGATGTGGGGGAGGAGGGGAATGGGCAGGATGTAAGGGAGGAGCGGAATGGGCAGGATCTGAGGGAGGAGGGGAATGGGCAGGATGTAAGGGAGGAGGGGAATGGACAGGATGTGAGGGAGGAGGGGAATGGACAGGATGTAAGGGAGGAGGTGAATGGACAGTATGTGAGGGAGGAGGGGAATGGGCAGGATGTGAGGGAGGAGGGGAATGGACAGGATGTATGGGAGGAGGGGAATGGGCTGTATGTAAGGGAGGAGGGGAATGGGCAGGATGTGAGGGAGGAGAGGAATGGACAGGATGTAAGGGAGGAGGGGAATGGGCAGGATGTGAGGGAGGAGGGGAATGGACTGGATGTAAGGGACGAGGGGAATGGACAGGATGTGAGGGAGGAGGGGAATGGGCAGGATGTGAGGGAGGAGGGGAATGGGCAGGATGTATGGGAGGAGGGGAATGGGCAGGAAGTGAGGGAGGAGGGGAATGGACAGGATGTGAGGGAGGAGAGGAATGGACAGGATGTGAGGGAGGAGAGGAATGGACAGGATGTAAGGTAGGAGGGGAATGGGCAGGATGTAAGGGAGGAGGGGAATGGGCAGGATGTAAGGGAAGAGGGGAATGGGCAGGATGTGAGGGAGGAGGGGAATGGGCAGGATGTGAGGGAGGAGGGGAATGGGCAGGATGTGAGGGAGGAGGGGAATGGACAGGATGTAAGTGAGGAGGGGAATGGGCAGGATGTAAGGGAGGAGTGGAATGGGCAGGATGTGAGGGAGGAGGGGAATGGACAGGATGTAAGGGAGGAGGGGAATGGACAGGATGTGAGGGAAGAGGGGAATGGGCAGGATGTGAGGTAGGAGGGGAATGGACAGGATTTGAGGGAGGAGGGGAATGGGCAGGATGTGAGGGAGGAGGGGAATGGACAGGATTTAAGTGAGGAGGGGAATGGGCAGGATGTAAGGGAGGAGGGGAATGGGCAGGATGTGAGGGAGGAGGGGAATGGGCAGGATGTAAGGGAGGAGGGGAATGGACAGGATGTGAGGGAGGAGGGGAATGGTCAGGATGTAAGGGAGGAGGGGAATGGACAGGATGTAAGTGAGGAGGGTAATGTGCAGGATGTGAGGGAGGAGGGGAATGGACAGGATGCGAGGGAGGAGGGGAATGGGCAGGATGTGAGGGAGGAGGGGAATGGGCAGGATGTAAGGGAGGAGGGGAATGGGCAGGATGTGAGGGAGCAGGGGAATGGGCAGGATGTAAGGGAGGAGGGGAATGGGTAGGATGTGAGGGAGGAGGGGAATGGACAGGATGTAAGTGAGGAGGAGAATGGGCAGGATGTAAGGGAGGAGGGGAATGGGCAGGATTTGAGGGAGGAGGGGAATGGACAGGATGTAAGGGAGGAGGGGAATGGGCAGGATGTAAGGGAGGAGGGGAATGGGCAGGATGTGGGGGAGGAGGGGAATGGGCAGGATGTAAGGGAGGAGGGGAATGGACAGGATGTGAGTGAGGAGGGGAATGGGCAGGTTGTATGGGAGGAGGGGAATGGGCAGGACGTGAGGGAGGAGGGGAATGGGCAGGATGTAAGGGAGGAGGGGAATGGGCAGGATGTGAGGGAGGAGGGGAATGGGCAGGATGTAAGGGAGGAGGGAAATGGACAGGATGTGAGGGAGGAGGGGAATGGACAGGATGTAAGGGAGGAGGGGAATGGACAAGATGTGAGGGAGGAGGGGAATGGGCAGGATGTGAGGGAGGAGGGGAATGGACAGGATGTATGGGAGGAGGGGAATGGGCAGGATGTAAGGGAGGAGGGGAATGGGCAGGATGTGAGGGAGGAGAGGAATGGACAGGATGTAAGGGAGGAGGGGAATGGGCAGGATGTGAGGGAGGAGGGGAATGGACTGGATGTGAGGGAGGAGGGGAATGGACAGGATGTGAGGGAGGAGAGGAATGGACAGGATGTAAGGGAGGAGGGGAATGGGCAGGATGTGAGGGAGGAGGGGAATGGACAGGATGTAAGGGACGAAGGGAATGGACAGGATGTGAGGGAGGAGGGGAATGGGCAGGATGTGAGGGAGGAGGGGAATGGGCAGGATGTAAGGGAGGAGTGGAATGGGCAGGATGTGAGGGAGGAGGGGAATAGGCAGGATGTAAGGGAGGAGGGGAATGGGTAGGATGTGAAGGAGGAGGGGAATGGACAGGATGTAAGTGAGGAGGAGAATGGGCAGGATGTAAGGGAGGAGGGGAATGGGCAGGATTTGAGGGAGGAGGGGAATGGACAGGATGTAAGGGAGGAGGGGAATGGGCAAGATGTAAGGGAGGAGCGGAATGGGCAGGATGTGAGGGAGGAGGGGAATGGGCAGGATGTGAGGGAGGAGGGGAATGGGCAGGATGTGAGGGAGGAGGGGAATGGGCAGGATGTAAGGGAGGAGGGGAATGGACAGGATGTGAGGGAGGAGGCGAATGGACAGGATGTAAGGGAGGAGGGGAATGGACAGGATGTGAGGGAGGAGGGGAATGGGCAGGATGTGAGGGAGGAGGGGAATGGACAGGATGTATGGGAGGAGGGGAATGGGCAGGATGTGAGGGAGGAGGGGAATGGACTGGATGTGAGGGAGGAGGGGAATGGACAGGATGTGAGGGAGGAGAGGAATGGGCAGGATGTAAGGGAGGAGGGGAATGGGCAGGATGTGAGGGAGGAGGGGAATGGACAGGATGTAAGGGACGAGGGGAATGGACAGGATGTGAGGGAGGAGGGGAATGGGCAGGATGTGAGGGAGGAGGGGAATGGGCAGGATGTATGGGAGGAGGTGAATGGGCAGGAAGTGAGGGAGGAGGGGAATGGACAGGATGTGAGGGAGGAGAGGAATGGACAGGATGTGATGGAGGAGAGAAATGGACAGGATGTAAGGTAGGAGGGGAATGGGCAGGATGTAAGGGAGGAGGGGAATGGGCAGGATGTAAGGGAAGAGGGGAATGGGCAGGATGTGAGGGAGGAGGGGAATGGGCAGGATGTAAGGGAGGAGCGGAATGGGCAGGATGTAAGGGAGGAGGGGAATGGACAGGATGTAAGGGAGGAGGGGAATGGGCAGGATGTAAGGGAGGAGGGGAATGGACAGGATGTAATGGTGGAGAGGAGTGGGCAGGATGTGAGGGAGGAGCGGAATGGGCAGGATGTAAGGGAGGAGGTGAATGGACAGGATGTAAGGGAGGAGGGGGAGTGGGCAGATGTAAGGGAGGAGGGGAATGGGCAGGATGTAAGGGAGGAGAGGAATGGGCAGGATGTGAGGGAGGAGGGGAATGGACAAAATGTAAGGGAGGAGGGGAATGGACAGGATATGAGGGAGGAGGGGAATGGACAGGATGTGAGGGAGGAGGGGAATGGACAGGATGTAAGTGAGGAGGGGAATGGACAGGATGTAAGGAAGGAGGGGAATGGACAGGATGTAAGGGAGGAGGGGAATGGGCAGGATGTGAGGGAGGAGGGGAATGGACAGGATGTAAGTGAGGAGGGGAATGGGCAGGATGTAAGGGAGGAGGGGAATGGGCAGGATGTGAGGGAGGAGGGGAATGGACAGGATGTAAGTGAGGAGGGGAATGGGCAGGATGTAAGGGAGGAGGGGAATGGGCAGGATGTGAGGGAGGAGGGGAATGGGCAGGATGTGAGGGAGGAGGGGAATGGGCAGGATGTGAGGGAGGAGGGGAATGGACAGGATGTATGGGAGGAGGGGAATGGGCAGGATGTAAGGGAGGAGGGGAATGGGCAGGATGTGAGGGAGGAGGGGAATGGGCAGGATGTAAGGGAGGAGGGGAATGGACAGGATGTAAGGGAGGAGGGGAATGGACAGGATGTGAGGGAGGAGGGGAATGGGCAGGATGTGAGGGAGGAGGCGAATGGACAGGATGTATGGGAGGAGGGGAATGGGCAGGATGTAAGGGAGGAGGGGAATGGGCAGGATGTGAGGGAGGAGAGGAATGGACAGGATGTAAGGAAGGAGGGGAATGGACAGGATGTGAGGGAGGAGGGGAATGGGCAGGATGTGAGGGAGGAGGGGAATGGACAGGATGTATGGGAGGAGGGGAATGGGCAGGATGTAAGGGAGGAGGGGAATGGGCAGGATGTGAGGGAGGAGAGGAATGGACAGGATGTAAGGAAGGAGGGGAATGGGCAGGATGTGAGGGACGAGGGGAATGGACAGGATGTGAGGGAGGAGGGGAATGGACAGGATGTGAGGGAGGAGAGGAATGGACAGGATGTAAGGGAGGAGGGGAATGGTCAGGATGTGAGGGAGGAGGGGAATGGGCAGGATGTGAGGGAGGAGGGGAATGGGCAGGATGTATGGGAGGAGCGGAATGGGCAGGATGTGAGGGAGGAGGGGAATGGGCAGGATGTAAGGGAGGAGGGGAATGGACAGGATGTAAGGGAGGAGGGGAATGGACAGGATGTGAGGGAGGAGGGGAATGGACAGGATGTGAGGGAGGAGGGGAATGGGCAGGATGTGAGGGAGGAGGGGAATGGACAGGATGTGAGGGAGGAGGGGAATGGGCAGGATGTAAGTGAGGAGGGGAATGGACAGGATGTAAGGAAGGAGGGGAATGGACAGGATGTAAGTGAGGAGGGGAATGGGCAGGATGTAAGGGAGGAGGGGAATGGGCAGGATGTGAGGGAGGAGGGGAATGGGCAGGATGTGAGGGAGGAGGGGAATGGGCAGGATGTGAGGGAGGAGGGGAATGGACAGGATGTGAGGGAGGAGGGGAATGGGCAGGATGTAAGGGAGGAGGGGAATGGACAGTATGTAAGTGAGGAGGGGTATGGGCAGGATGTAAGGGAGGAGGGAAATGGGCAGGATGTAAGGGAGGAGGGGAATGGACAGGATGTGAGGGAGGAGAGGAATGGACAGGATTAAGGAGGAGGGGAATGCACAGGATGTGAGGGAGGAGGGGAATGGACAGGATGTAAGTGAGGAGGGGAATGGGCAGGATGTAAGGGAGGAGGGGAATGGACAGGATGTGAGGGAGGAGGGGAATGGACAGGATGTAACGGAGGAGGGGAATGGGCAGGATGTGAGGGAGGAGGGGAATGGGCAGGATGTAAGGGAGTAGGGGAATGGGCAGGATTAAGGAGGAGGGGAATGGACAGGATGTGAGGGAGGAGGGGAATGGGCAGGATGTAAGGGAGGAGGGGAATGGACAGGATGTGAGGGAGGAGGGGAGTGGGCAGATCTGAGGGAGGAGGGGAATGGGCAGGATGTAAGGGAGGAGGGGAATTGGCAGGATGTAAGGGAGGAGGGGAGTGGGCAGATGTAAGGGAGGAGGGGGATGGGCAGGATGTGAGGGAGGAGGGGAATGGACAGGATGTGAGGGAGGAGGGGAATGGGCAGGATGTGAGGGAGGTGGGGAATGGACAGGATGTGAGGGAGGAGGGGAATGGACAGGATGTGAGGGAGGAGGGGGATGGGCAGGATGTGAGGGAGGAGGGGAATTGACAGGATGTGAGGGAGGAGGGGAATGGGCAGGATGTGAAGGAGGAGGGGAATGGACAGGATGTGAGGGAGGAGGGGGATGGGCAGGATGTGAGGGAGGAGGGGAATGGACAGGATGTGAGGGAGGCGGGGAATGGGCAGGATGTGAAGGAGGAGGGGAATGGACAGGATGTAAGGGAAGAGGGGAGTGGGCAGGATGTGAGGGAGGAGGGGAATGGACAGGATTTAAGGGAGGAGGGGAATGGACAGGATGTGAGGGAGGAGGGGAATGGACAGGATGTGAGTGAGGAGGGCAATGGGCAGGATGTAAGGGAGGAGGGGAATGGACAGGATGTGAGGGAGGAGGGGAGTGGGCAGATGTGAGGGAGGAGGGGAATGGGCAGGATGTAACGGAGGAGGGGAATGGGCAGGATGTGAGGGAGGAGGGGAATGGACAGGATGTAAGGGAGGAGGGGAATGGACAGGATGTGAGGGAGGAGGGGAATGGACAGGATGTGAGGGAGGAGGGGATTGGGCAGGATGTAAGGGAGGAGGGGAATGGACAGGATGTGAGGGAGGAGGGGAATGGACAGGATGTAAGGGAGGAGGGGAATGGACAGGATGTAAGTGAGGAGGGTAATGGGCAGGATGTGAGGGAGGAGGGGAATGGACAGGATGTGAGGGAGGAGGGGAATGGGCAGGATGTGAGGGAGGAGGGGAATGGGCAGGATGTAAGGGAGGAGGGGAATGGACAGGATTTGAGGGAGGAGGGGAATGGGCAGGATGTGAGGGAGGAGGGGAATGGACAGGATTTAAGTGAGGAGGGGAATGGGCAGGATGTAAGGGAGGAGGGGAATGGGCAGGATGTGAGGGAGGAGGGGAATGGGCAGGATGTAAGGGAGGAGGGGAATGGACAGGATGTGAGGGAGGAGGGGAATGGTCAGGATGTAAGGGAGGAGGGGAATGGACAGGATGTAAGTGAGGAGGGTAATGGGCAGGATGTGAGGGAGGAGGGGAATGGACAGGATGTGAGGGAGGAGGGGAATGGGCAGGATGTGAGGGAGGAGGGGAATGGGCAGGATGTAAGGGAGGAGGGGAATGGGCAGGATGTGAGGGAGCAGGGGAATGGGCAGGATGTAAGGGAGGAGGGGAATGGGTAGGATGTGAGGGAGGAGGGGAATGGACAGGATGTAAGTGAGGAGGAGAATGGGCAGGATGTAAGGGAGGAGGGGAATGGGCAGGATTTGAGGGAGGAGGGGAATGGACAGGATGTAAGGGAGGAGGGGAATGGGCAGGATGTAAGGGAGGAGGGGAATGGGCAGGATGTGGGGGAGGAGGGGAATGGGCAGGATGTAAGGGAGGAGGGGAATGGACAGGATGTGAGTGAGGAGGGGAATGGGCAGGTTGTATGGGAGGAGGGGAATGGGCAGGACGTGAGGGAGGAGGGGAATGGGCAGGATGTAAGGGAGGAGGGGAATGGGCAGGATGTGAGGGAGGAGGGGAATGGGCAGGATGTAAGGGAGGAGGGAAATGGACAGGATGTGAGGGAGGAGGGGAATGGACAGGATGTAAGGGAGGAGGGGAATGGACAAGATGTGAGGGAGGAGGGGAATGGGCAGGATGTGAGGGAGGAGGGGAATGGACAGGATGTATGGGAGGAGGGGAATGGGCAGGATGTAAGGGAGGAGGGGAATGGGCAGGATGTGAGGGAGGAGAGGAATGGACAGGATGTAAGGGAGGAGGGGAATGGGCAGGATGTGAGGGAGGAGGGGAATGGACTGGATGTGAGGGAGGAGGGGAATGGACAGGATGTGAGGGAGGAGAGGAATGGACAGGATGTAAGGGAGGAGGGGAATGGGCAGGATGTGAGGGAGGAGGGGAATGGACAGGATGTAAGGGACGAAGGGAATGGACAGGATGTGAGGGAGGAGGGCAATGGGCAGGATGTGAGGGAGGAGGGGAATGGGCAGGATGTAAGGGAGGAGTGGAATGGGCAGGATGTGAGGGAGGAGGGGAATAGGCAGGATGTAAGGGAGGAGGGGAATGGGTAGGATGTGAAGGAGGAGGGGAATGGACAGGATGTAAGTGAGGAGGAGAATGGGCAGGATGTAAGGGAGGAGGGGAATGGGCAGGATTTGAGGGAGGAGGGGAATGGACAGGATGTAAGGGAGGAGGGGAATGGGCAAGATGTAAGGGAGGAGGGGAATGGGCAGGATGTGAGGGAGGAGGGGAATGGGCAGGATGTGAGGGAGGAGGGGAATGGGCAGGATGTGAGGGAGGAGGGGAATGGGCAGGATGTAAGGGAGGAGGGGAATGGACAGGATGTGAGGGAGGAGGCGAATGGACAGGATGTAAGGGAGGAGGGGAATGGACAGGATGTGAGGGAGGAGGGGAATGGGCAGGATGTGAGGGAGGAGGGGAATGGACAGGATGTATGGGAGGAGGGGAATGGGCAGGATGTGAGGGAGGAGGGGAATGGACTGGATGTGAGGGAGGAGGGGAATGGACAGGATGTGAGGGAGGAGAGGAATGGGCAGGATGTAAGGGAGGAGGGGAATGGGCAGGATGTGAGGGAGGAGGGGAATGGACAGGATGTAAGGGACGAGGGGAATGGACAGGATGTGAGGGAGGAGGGGAATGGGCAGGATGTGAGGGAGGAGGGGAATGGGCAGGATGTATGGGAGGAGGTGAATGGGCAGGAAGTGAGGGAGGAGGGGAATGGACAGGATGTGAGGGAGGAGAGGAATGGACAGGATGTGATGGAGGAGAGAAATGGACAGGATGTAAGGTAGGAGGGGAATGGGCAGGATGTAAGGGAGGAGGGGAATGGGCAGGATGTAAGGGAAGAGGGGAATGGGCAGGATGTGAGGGAGGAGGGGAATGGGCAGGATGTAAGGGAGGAGCGGAATGGGCAGGATGTAAGGGAGGAGGGGAATGGACAGGATGTAAGGGAGGAGGGGAATGGGCAGGATGTAAGGGAGGAGGGGAATGGACAGGATGTAATGGTGGAGAGGAGTGGGCAGGATGTGAGGGAGGAGCGGAATGGGCAGGATGTAAGGGAGGAGGTGAATGGACAGGATGTAAGGGAGGAGGGGAGTGGGCAGATGTAAGGGAGGAGGGGAATGGGCAGGATGTAAGGGAGGAGAGGAATGGGCAGGATGTGAGGGAGGAGGGGAATGGACAAAATGTAAGGGAGGAGGGGAATGGACAGGATATGAGGGAGGAGGGGAATGGACAGGATGTGAGGGAGGAGGGGAATGGACAGGATGTAAGTGAGGAGGGGAATGGACAGGATGTAAGGAAGGAGGGGAATGGACAGGATGTAAGGGAGGAGGGGAATGGGCAGGATGTGAGGGAGGAGGGGAATGGACAGGATGTAAGTGAGGAGGGGAATGGGCAGGATGTAAGGGAGGAGGGGAATGGGCAGGATGTGAGGGAGGAGGGGAATGGACAGGATGTAAGTGAGGAGGGGAATGGGCAGGATGTAAGGGAGGAGGGGAATGGGCAGGATGTGAGGGAGGAGGGGAATGGGCAGGATGTGAGGGAGGAGGGGAATGGGCAGGATGTGAGGGAGGAGGGGAATGGACAGGATGTATGGGAGGAGGGGAATGGGCAGGATGTAAGGGAGGAGGGGAATGGGCAGGATGTGAGGGAGGAGGGGAATGGGCAGGATGTAAGGGAGGAGGGGAATGGACAGGATGTAAGGGAGGAGGGGAATGGACAGGATGTGAGGGAGGAGGGGAATGGGCAGGATGTGAGGGAGGAGGCGAATGGACAGGATGTATGGGAGGAGGGGAATGGGCAGGATGTAAGGGAGGAGGGGAATGGGCAGGATGTGAGGGAGGAGAGGAATGGACAGGATGTAAGGAAGGAGGGGAATGGACAGGATGTGAGGGAGGAGGGGAATGGGCAGGATGTGAGGGAGGAGGGGAATGGACAGGATGTATGGGAGGAGGGGAATGGGCAGGATGTAAGGGAGGAGGGGAATGGGCAGGATGTGAGGGAGGAGAGGAATGGACAGGATGTAAGGAAGGAGGGGAATGGGCAGGATGTGAGGGACGAGGGGAATGGACAGGATGTGAGGGAGGAGGGGAATGGACAGGATGTGAGGGAGGAGAGGAATGGACAGGATGTAAGGGAGGAGGGGAATGGTCAGGATGTGAGGGAGGAGGGGAATGGGCAGGATGTGAGGGAGGAGGGGAATGGGCAGGATGTATGGGAGGAGCGGAATGGGCAGGATGTAAGGGAGGAGCGGAATGGGCAGGATGTATGGGAGGAGCGGAATGGGCAGGATGTATGGGAGGAGCGGAATGGGCAGGATGTATGGGAGGAGCGGAATGGGCAGGATGTGAGGGACGAGGGGAATGGACAGGATGTGAGGGAGGAGGGGAATGGACAGGATGTGAGGGAGGAGAGGAATGGACAGGATGTAAGGGAGGAGGGGAATGGTCAGGATGTGAGGGAGGAGGGGAATGGGCAGGATGTGAGGGAGGAGGGGAATGGGCAGGATGTAAGTGAGGAGGGGAATGGGCAGGATTAAGGATGAGGGGAATGGACAGGATGTGAGGGAGGAGGGGAATGGACAGGATGTGAGGGAGGAGGGGAATGGGCAGGATGTGAGGGAGGAGGGGAATGGACAGGATGTGAGGGAGGAGGGGAATGGGCAGGATGTGAGGGAGGAGGGGAATGGACAGGATGTGAGGGAGGAGGGGAATGGGCAGGATGTAAGTGAGGAGGGGAATGGACAGGATGTAAGGAAGGAGGGGAATGGACAGGATGTAAGTGAGGAGGGGAATGGGCAGGATGTAAGGGAGGAGGGGAATGGGCAGGATGTGAGGGAGGAGGGGAATGGGCAGGATGTGAGGGAGGAGGGGAATGGGCAGGATGTGAGGGAGGAGGGGAATGGACAGGATGTGAGGGAGGAGGGGAATGGGCAGGATGTAAGGGAGGAGGGGAATGGACAGTATGTAAGTGAGGAGGGGTATGGGCAGGATGTAAGGGAGGAGGGAAATGGGCAGGATGTAAGGGAGGAGGGGAATGGACAGGATGTGAGGGAGGAGAGGAATGGACAGGATTAAGGAGGAGGGGAATGCACAGGATGTGAGGGAGGAGGGGAATGGACAGGATGTAAGTGAGGAGGGGAATGGGCAGGATGTAAGGGAGGAGGGGAATGGACAGGATGTGAGGGAGGAGGGGAATGGACAGGATGTAACGGAGGAGGGGAATGGGCAGGATGTGAGGGAGGAGGGGAATGGGCAGGATGTAAGGGAGTAGGGGAATGGGCAGGATTAAGGAGGAGGGGAATGGACAGGATGTGAGGGAGGAGGGGAATGGGCAGGATGTAAGGGAGGAGGGGAATGGACAGGATGTGAGGGAGGAGGGGAGTGGGCAGATCTGAGGGAGGAGGGGAATGGGCAGGATGTAAGGGAGGAGGGGAATTGGCAGGATGTAAGGGAGGAGGGGAGTGGGCAGATGTAAGGGAGGAGGGGGATGGGCAGGATGTGAGGGAGGAGGGGAATGGACAGGATGTGAGGGAGGAGGGGAATGGGCAGGATGTGAGGGAGGAGGGGAATGGACAGGATGTGAGGGAGGAGGGGAATGGACAGGATGTGAGGGAGGAGGGGGATGGGCAGGATGTGAGGGAGGAGGGGAATGGACAGGATGTGAGGGAGGAGGGGAATGGGCAGGATGTGAAGGAGGAGGGGAATGGACAGGATGTGAGGGAGGAGGGGGATGGGCAGGATGTGAGGGAGGAGGGGAATGGACAGGATGTGAGGGAGGAGGGGAATGGGCAGGATGTGAAGGAGGAGGGGAATGGACAGGATGTAAGGGAAGAGGGGAGTGGGCAGGATGTGAGGGAGGAGGGGAATGGACAGGATTTAAGGGAGGAGGGGAATGGACAGGATGTGAGGGAGGAGGGGAATGGACAGGATGTGAGTGAGGAGGGCAATGGGCAGGATGTAAGGGAGGAGGGGAATGGACAGGATGTGAGGGAGGAGGGGAGTGGGCAGATGTGAGGGAGGAGGGGAATGGGCAGGATGTAACGGAGGAGGGGAATGGGCAGGATGTGAGGGAGGAGGGGAATGGACAGGATGTAAGGGAGGAGGGGAATGGACAGGATGTGAGGGAGGAGGGGAATGGACAGGATGTGAGGGAGGAGGGGATTGGGCAGGATGTAAGGGAGGAGGGGAATGGACAGGATGTGAGGGAGGAGGGGAATGGACAGGATGTAAGGGAGGAGGGGAATGGACAGGATGTAAGTGAGGAGGGTAATGGGCAGGATGTGAGGGAGGAGGGGAATGGACAGGATGTGAGGGAGGAGGGGAATGGGCAGGATGTGAGGGAGGAGGGGAATGGGCAGGATGTAAGGGAGGAGGGGAATGGGCAGGATGTGTGGGAGGAGGGGAATGGGCAGGATGTAAGGGAGGAGGGGAATGGACAGGATGTGAGGGAGGAGGGGAATGGACAGGATGTAAGGGAGGAGGGGAATGGACAGGATGTGAGGGAGGAGGGGAATGGGCAGGATATAAGGGAGGAGGGGAATGGACAGGATGTGAGGGAGGAGGGGAATGGACAGGATGTGAGGGAGGAGGGGAATGGGCAGGATGTGAGGGAGGAGAGGAATGGGCAGGATGTGATGGAGGAGGGGAATGGGCAGGATGTAAGGGAGGAGGGGAATGGGCAGGATGTGAGGGAGGAGGGGAATGGACAGGATGTAAGTGAGGAGGGGAATGGGCAGGATGTAAGGGAGCAGGGGAATGGACAGGATGTGAGGGAGGAGGGGAATGGGCAGGATGTAAGGGAGGAGGGGAATGGGCAGGATGTGAGGGAGGAGGGGAATGGGCAGGATGTGAGGGAGGAGGGGAATGGACAGGATGTGAGGGAGGAGGGGAATGGGCAGGATGTAAGGGAGGAGGGGAATGGACAGTATGTAAGTGAGGAGGGGAATGGGCAGGATGTAAGGGAGGAGGGGAATGGACAGGATGTGAGGGAGGAGGGAAATG
The DNA here is from genome assembly GCF_048418815.1 of Hemitrygon akajei. NCBI lineage: Eukaryota > Metazoa > Chordata > Chondrichthyes > Myliobatiformes > Dasyatidae > Hemitrygon > Hemitrygon akajei. The sequence continues at coordinate 115,399,478 of NC_133129.1, read as the reverse complement.
GGCAGGATGTAAGGGAGGAGGGGAATGGACAGGATGTGAGGGAGGAGAGGAATGGACAGGATTAAGGAGGAGGGGAATGGACAGGATGTGAGGGAGGAGGGGAATGGACAGGATGTAAGTGAGGAGGGGAATGGGCAGGATGTAAGGGAGGAGGGGAATGGACAGGATGTAAGGGAGGAGGGGAATGGGCAGGATGTAAGGGAGGAGGGGAATGGGCAGGATGTAAGGGAGGAGGGGAATGGACAGGATGTAAGGGAGGAGGGGAATGGGCAGGATGTAAGGGAGGAGGGGAATGGACAGGATGTGAGGGAGGAGGGGAATGGACAGGATGTAAGTGAGGAGGGGAATGGGCAGGATGTAAGGGAGGAGGGGAATGGACAGGATGTAAGGGAGGAGGGGAATGGGCAGGATGTAAGGGAGGAGGGGAATGGGCAGGATGTGAGGGAGGAGGGGATTGGACAGGATGTGAGGGAGGAGGGGAATGGACAGGATGTAAGGGAGGAGGGGAATGGGCAGGATGTGAGGGAGAAGGGGAATGGGCAGGATGTAAGGGAGTAGGGGAATGGGCTGGATTAAGGAGGAGGGGAATGGACAGGATGTAAGTGAGGAGGGGAATGGGCAGGATGTAAGGGAGGAGGGGAATGGGCAGGATGTAAGGGAGTAGGGGAATGGGCTGGATTAAGGAGGAGGGGAATGGACAGGATGTAAGTGAGGAGGGGAATGGGCAGGATGTGAGGGAGGAGGGGAATGGGCAGGATGTAAGGGAGTAGGGGAATGGGCTGGATTAAGGAGGAGGGGAATGGACAGGATGTAAGTGAGGAGGGGAATGGGCAGGATGTAAGGGAGGAGGGGAATGGGCAGGATGTGAGGGAGGAGGGGAATGGGCAGGATGTGAGGGACGAGGGGAATGGACAGGATGTGAGGGAGGAGGGGAATGGGCAGGATGTAAGGGAGGAGGGGAATGGACAGTATGTAAGTGAGGAGGGGAATGGGCAGGATGTAAGGGAGGAGGGGAATGGACAGGATGTGAGGGAGGAGGGAAATGGGCAGGATGTAAGGGAGGAGGGGAATGGACAGGATGTGAGGGAGGAGAGGAATGGACAGGATTAAGGAGGAGGGGAATGGACAGGATGTGAGGGAGGAGGGGAATGGACAGGATGTAAGTGAGGAGGGGAATGGGCAGGATGTAAGGGAGGAGAGGAATGGACAGGATGTGAGGGAGGAGGGGAATGGACAGGATGTAAGGGAGGAGGGGAATGGGCAGGATGTGAGGGAGGAGGGGAATGGGCAGGATGTAAGGGAGTAGGGGAATGGGCAGGATTAAGGAGGAGGGGAATGGACAGGATGTGAGTGAGGAGGGGAATGGGCAGGATGTAAGGGAGGAGGGGAATGGACAGGATGTGAGGGAGGAGGGGAGTGGGCAGATGTGAGGGAGGAGGGGAATGGGCAGGATGTAAGGGAGGAGGGGAATGGGCAGGATGTGAGGGAGGAGGGGAATGGACAGGATGTAAGGGAGGAGGGGAATGGACAGGATGTGAGGGAGGAGGGGAATGGGCAGGATGTAAGGGAGGAGGGGAATGGACAGGATGTGAGGGAGGAGGGGAATGGACAGGATGTAAGGGAGGAGGGGAATGGACAGGATGTAAGTGAGGAGGGTAATGGGCAGGATGTGAGGGAGGAGGGGAATGGACAGGATGTGAGGGAGGAGGGGAATGGGCAGGATGTAAGGGAGGAGGGGAATGGACAGGATGTGAGGGAGGAGGGGAATGGACAGGATGTAAGGGAGGAGGGGAATGGACAGGATGTAAGTGAGGAGGGTAATGGGCAGGATGTGAGGGAGGAGGGGAATGGACAGGATGTGAGGGAGGAGGGGAATGGGCAGGATGTGAGGGAGGAGGGGAATGGGCAGGATGTAAGGGAGGAGGGGAATGTGCAGGATGTGAGGGAGGAGGGGAATGGGCAGTATGTAAGGGAGGAGGGGAATGGACAGGATGTGAGGGAGGAGGGGAATGGACAGGATGTAAGGGAGGAGGGGAATGGACAGGATGTAAGTGAGGAGGGTAATGGGCAGGATGTGAGGGAGGAGGGGAATGGACAGGATGTGAGGGTGGAGGGGAATGGGCAGGATGTGAGTGAGGAGGGGAATGGGCAGGATGTAAGGGAGGAGGGGAATGGGCAGGATGTGAGGGAGGAGGGGAATGGGCAGGATGTAAGGGAGGAGGGGAATGGGTAGGATGTGAGGGAGGAGGGGAATGGACAGGATATAAGGGAGGAGGGGAATGGGCAGGATTTGAGGGAGGAGGGGAATGGGCAGGATGTGAGGGAGGAGGGGAATGGGTAGGATGTGAGGGAGGAGGGGAATGGGCAGGATGTGAGGGAGGAGGGGAATGGGTAGGATGTGAGGGAGGAGGGGAATGGACAGGATGTAAGGGTGGAGGGGAATGGACAGGATGTAAGGGAGAAGGGGAATGGACAGGATGTAAGTGAGGATGGGAATGGACAGGATGTAAGGGAGGAGGGGAATGGGTAGGATGTGAGGGAGGAGGGGAATGGACAGGATGTAAGGGAGGAGGGGAATGGGCAGGATGTGAGGGAGGAGGGGAATGGGCAGGATTTGAGGGAGGAGGGGAATGGACAGGATGTAAGGGAGGAGGGGAATGGGCAGGATGTAAGGGAGGAGGGGAATGGGCAGGATTTGAGGGAGGAGGGGAATGGGCAGGATGTAAGGGAGGAGGGGAATGGACAGGATGTGAGTGAGGAGGGGAATGGGCAGGATGTAAGGGAGGAGGGGAGTGGGCAGGATGTGAGGGAGGAGGGGAATGGGCAGGATGTAAGGGAGGAGGGGAATGGGCAGGATGTGAGGGAGGAGTGGTATGGGCAGGATGTGAGGGAGGAGGGGAATGGACAGGATGTGAGGGAGGAGGGGAATGGACAGGATGTAAGGGAGGAGGGGAATGGACAGGATGTGAGGGAGGAGGGGAATGGGCAGGATGTGAGGGAGGAGGGGAATGGACAGGATGTATAGGAGGAGGGGAATGGGCAGGATGTAAGGGAGGAGAGGAATGGACAGGATGTAAGGGAGGAGGGGAATGGGCAGGATGTGAGGGAGGAGGGGAATGGACTGGATGTGAGGGAGGAGGGGAATGGACAGGATGTGAGGGAGGAGAGGAATGGACAGGATGTAAGGGAGGAGGGGAATGGGCAGGATGTGAGGGAGGAGGGGAATGGACAGGATGTAAGGGACGAGGGGAATGGACAGGATGTGAGGGAGGAGGGGAATGGGCAGGATGTGAGGGAGGAGGGGAATGGGCAGGATGTAAGGGAGGAGGGGAATGGGCAGGATGTGAGGGAGGAGGGGAATGGGCAGGATGTAAGGGAGGAGGGGAATGGGTAGGATGTGAGGGAGGAGGGGAATGGACAGGATGTAAGTGAGGAGGAGAATGGGCAGGATGTAAGGGAGGAGGGGAATGGGCAGGATTTGAGGGAGGAGGGGAATGGACAGGATGTAAGGGAGGAGGGGAATGGGCAGGATGTAAGGGAGGAGGGGAATGGGCAGGATGTGAGGGAGGAGGGGAATGGGCAGGATGTAAGGGAGGAGGGGAATGGACAGGATGTGAGTGAGGAGGGGAATGGGCAGGATGTATGGGAGGAGGGGAATGGGCAGGATGTGAGGGAGGAGGGGAATGGGCAGGATGTAAGGGAGGAGGGGAATGGGCAGGATGTGAGGGAGGAGGGGAATGGGCAGGATGTAAGGGAGGAGGGGAATGGACAGGATGTGAGGGAGGAGGGGAATGGACAGGATGTAAGCGAGGAGGGGAATGGACAGGATGTGAGGGAGGAGGGGAATGGGCAGGATGTGAGGGAGGAGGGGAATGGACAGGATGTATGGGAGGAGGGGAATGGGCAGTATGTAAGGGAGGAGGGGAATGGGCAGGCTGTGAGGGAGGAGAGGAATGGACTGGATGTGAGGGAGGAGGGGAATGGACAGGATGTGAGGGAGGAGGGGAATGGACTGGATGTGAGGGAGGAGGGGAATGGACAGGATGTGAGGGAGGAGAGAAATGGACAGGATGTAAGGGAGGAGGGGAATGGGCAGGATGTGAGGGAGGAGGGGAATGGACAGGATGTAAGGGACGAGGGGAATGGGCAGGATGTGAGGGAGGAGGGGAATGGGCAGGATGTGAGGGAGGAGGGGAATGGGCAGGATGTATGGGAGGAGGGGAATGGGCAGGAAGTGAGGGAGGAGGGGAATGGACAGGATGTGAGGGAGGAGAGGAATGGACAGGATGTGAGGGAGGAGAGGAATGGGCAGGATGTAAGGGAAGAGGGGAATGGACAGGATGTAAGGGAGGAGGGGAATGGGCAGGATGTAAGGGAAGAGGGGAATGGGCAGGATGTGAGGGAGGAGGGGAATGGGCAGGATGTGAGGGAGGAGGGGAATGGGCAGGATGTGAGGGAGGAGGGGAATGGACAGGATGTAAGTGAGGAGGGGAATGGGCAGGATGTAAGGGAGGAGTGGAATGGGCAGGATGTGAGGGAGGAGGGGAATGGACAGGATGTAAGGGAGGAGGGGAATGGACAGGATGTGAGGGAGGAGGGGAATGGGCAGGATGTGAGGTAGGAGGGGAATGGACAGGATGTGAGGGAGGAGGGGAATGGGCAGGATGTGAGGGAGGAGGGGAATGGACAGGATTTAAGTGAGGAGGGGAATGGGCAGGATGTAAGGGAGGAGGGGAATGGGCAGGATGTGAGGGAGGAGGGGAATGGGCAGGATGTAAGGGATGAGGGGAATGGACAGGATGTGAGGGAGGAGGGGAATGGTCAGGATGTAAGGGAGGAGGGGAATGGGCAGGATGTAAGGGAGGAGGGGAATGGACAGGATGTGAGGGAGGAGGGGAATGGACAGGATGTAAGGGAGGAGGGGAATGGACAGGATGTGAGGGAGGAGGGGAATGGGCAGGATGTGAGGGAGGAGGGGAATGGACAGTATGTATAGGAGGAGGGGAATGGGCAGGATGTAAGGGAGGAGGGGAATGGGCAGGATGTGAGGGAGTAGGGGAATGGGCTGGATTAAGGAGGAGGGGAATGGACAGGATGTAAGTGAGGAGGGGAATGGGCAGGATGTAAGGGAGGAGGGGAATGGGCAGGATGTGACGGAGGAGGGGAATGGGCAGGATGTAAGGGAGTAGGGGAATGGGCTGGATTAAGGAGGAGGGGAATGGACAGGATGTAAGTGAGGAGGGGAATGGGCAGGATGTAAGGGAGGAGGGGAATGGGCAGGATGTAAGGGAGTAGGGGAATGGGCTGGATTAAGGAGGAGGGGAATGGACAGGATGTAAGTGAGGAGGGGAATGGGCAGGATGTGAGGGAGGAGGGGAATGGGCAGGATGTAAGGGAGTAGGGGAATGGGCTGGATTAAGGAGGAGGGGAATGGACAGGATGTAAGTGAGGAGGGGAATGGGCAGGATGTAAGGGAGGAGGGGAATGGGCAGGATGTGAGGGAGGAGGGGAATGGGCAGGATGTGAGGGACGAGGGGAATGGACAGGATGTGAGGGAGGAGGGGAATGGGCAGGATGTAAGGGAGGAGGGGAATGGACAGTATGTAAGTGAGGAGGGGAATGGGCAGGATGTAAGGGAGGAGGGGAATGGACAGGATGTGAGGGAGGAGGGAAATGGGCAGGATGTAAGGGAGGAGGGGAATGGACAGGATGTGAGGGAGGAGAGGAATGGACAGGATTAAGGAGGAGGGGAATGGACAGGATGTGAGGGAGGAGGGGAATGGACAGGATGTAAGTGAGGAGGGGAATGGGCAGGATGTAAGGGAGGAGGGGAATGGACAGGATGTGAGGGAGGAGGGGAATGGACAGGATGTAAGGGAGGAGGGGAATGGGCAGGATGTGAGGGAGGAGGGGAATGGACAGGATGTGAGGGAGGAGGGGAATGGACAGGATGTAAGGGAGGAGGGGAATGGACAGGATGTGAGGGAGGAGGGGAATGGGCAGGATGTGAGGGAGGAGGGGAATGGACAGTATGTATAGGAGGAGGGGAATGGGCAGGATGTAAGGGAGGAGGGGAATGGGCAGGATGTGAGGGAGTAGGGGAATGGGCTGGATTAAGGAGGAGGGGAATGGACAGGATGTAAGTGAGGAGGGGAATGGACAGGATGTGAGGGAGGAGGGGAATGGGCAGGATGTGAGGGAGGAGGGGAATGGACAGGATTTAAGTGAGGAGGGGAATGGGCAGGATGTAAGGGAGGAGGGGAATGGGCAGGATGTGAGGGAGGAGGGGAATGGGCAGGATGTAAGGGATGAGGGGAATGGACAGGATGTGAGGGAGGAGGGGAATGGTCAGGATGTAAGGGAGGAGGGGAATGGGCAGGATGTAAGGGAGGAGGGGAATGGACAGGATGTGAGGGAGGAGGGGAATGGACAGGATGTAAGGGAGGAGGGGAATGGACAGGATGTGAGGGAGGAGGGGAATGGGCAGGATGTGAGGGAGGAGGGGAATGGACAGTATGTATAGGAGGAGGGGAATGGGCAGGATGTAAGGGAGGAGGGGAATGGGCAGGATGTGAGGGAGTAGGGGAATGGGCTGGATTAAGGAGGAGGGGAATGGACAGGATGTAAGTGAGGAGGGGAATGGGCAGGATGTAAGGGAGGAGGGGAATGGGCAGGATGTGACGGAGGAGGGGAATGGGCAGGATGTAAGGGAGTAGGGGAATGGGCTGGATTAAGGAGGAGGGGAATGGACAGGATGTAAGTGAGGAGGGGAATGGGCAGGATGTAAGGGAGGAGGGGAATGGGCAGGATGTAAGGGAGTAGGGGAATGGGCTGGATTAAGGAGGAGGGGAATGGACAGGATGTAAGTGAGGAGGGGAATGGGCAGGATGTGAGGGAGGAGGGGAATGGGCAGGATGTAAGGGAGTAGGGGAATGGGCTGGATTAAGGAGGAGGGGAATGGACAGGATGTAAGTGAGGAGGGGAATGGGCAGGATGTAAGGGAGGAGGGGAATGGGCAGGATGTGAGGGAGGAGGGGAATGGGCAGGATGTGAGGGACGAGGGGAATGGACAGGATGTGAGGGAGGAGGGGAATGGGCAGGATGTAAGGGAGGAGGGGAATGGACAGTATGTAAGTGAGGAGGGGAATGGGCAGGATGTAAGGGAGGAGGGGAATGGACAGGATGTGAGGGAGGAGGGAAATGGGCAGGATGTAAGGGAGGAGGGGAATGGACAGGATGTGAGGGAGGAGAGGAATGGACAGGATTAAGGAGGAGGGGAATGGACAGGATGTGAGGGAGGAGGGGAATGGACAGGATGTAAGTGAGGAGGGGAATGGGCAGGATGTAAGGGAGGAGGGGAATGGACAGGATGTGAGGGAGGAGGGGAATGGACAGGATGTAAGGGAGGAGGGGAATGGGCAGGATGTGAGGGAGGAGGGGAATGGGCAGGATGTAAGGGAGTAGGGGAATGGGCAGGATTAAGGAGGAGGGGAATGGACAGGATGTGAGTGAGGAGGGGAATGGGCAGGATGTAAGGGAGGAGGGGAATGGACAGGATGTGAGGGAGGAGGGGAGTGGGCAGATGTGAGGGAGGAGGGGAATGGGCAGGATGTAAGGGAGGAGGGGAATGGGCAGGATGTGAGGGAGGAGGGGAATGGACAGGATGTAAGGGAGGAGGGGAATGGACAGGATGTGAGGGAGGAGGGGAATGGACAGGATGTGAGGGAGGAGGGGAATGGGCAGGATGTAAGGGAGTAGGGGAATGGACAGGATGTGAGGGAGGAGGGGAATGGACAGGATGTAAGGGAGGAGGGGAATGGACAGGATGTAAGTGAGGAGGGTAATGGGCAGGATGTGAGGGAGGAGGGGAATGGACAGGATGTGAGGGAGGAGGGGAATGGGCAGGATGTGAGGGAGGAGGGGAATGGGCAGGATGTAAGGGAGGAGGGGAATGTGCAGGATGTGAGGGAGGAGGGGAATGGGCAGGATGTAAGGGAGGAGGGGAATGGACAGGATGTGAGGGAGGAGGGGAATGGACAGGATGTAAGGGAGGAGGGGAATGGACAGGATGTAAGTGAGGAGGGTAATGGGCAGGATGTGAGGGAGGAGGGGAATGGACAGGATGTGAGGGAGGAGGGGAATGGGCAGGATGTGAGTGAGGAGGGGAATGGGCAGGATGTAAGGGAGGAGGGGAATGGGCAGGATGTGAGGGAGGAGGGGAATGGGCAGGATGTAAGGGAGGAGGGGAATGGGTAGGATGTGAGGGAGGAGGGGAATGGACAGGATGTAAGGGAGGAGGGGAATGGGCAGGATTTGAGGGAGGAGGGGAATGGGCAGGATGTGAGGGAGGAGGGGAATGGGTAGGATGTGAGGGAGGAGGGGAATGGGCAGGATGTAAGGGTGGAGGGGAATGGACAGGATGTAAGGGAGAAGGGGAATGGACAGGATGTAAGTGAGGATGGGAATGGACAGGATGTAAGGGAGGAGGGGAATGGGTAGGATGTGAGGGAGGAGGGGAATGGACAGGATGTAAGGGTGGAGGGGAATGGACAGGATGTAAGGGAGAAGGGGAATGGACAGGATGTAAGTGAGGATGGGAATGGACAGGATGTAAGGGAGGAGGGGAATGGGTAGGATGTGAGGGAGGAGGGGAATGGACAGGATGTAAGGGAGGAGGGGAATGGGCAGGATGTGAGGGAGGAGGGGAATGGGCAGGATTTGAGGGAGGAGGGGAATGGACAGGATGTAAGGGAGGAGGGGAATGGGCAGGATGTAAGGGAGGAGGGGAATGGGTAGGATGTAAGGGAGGAGGGGAATGGACAGGATGTAAGGGTGGAGGGGAATGGACAGGATGTAAGGGAGAAGGGGAATGGACAGGATGTAAGGGAGGAGGGGAATGGGTAGGATGTGAGGGAGGAGGGGAATGGACAGGATGTAAGGGAGGAGGGGAATGGGCAGGATGTGAGGGAGGAGGGGAATGGGCAGGATTTGAGGGAGGAGGGGAATGGACAGGATGTAAGGGAGGAGGGGAATGGGCAGGATGTAAGGGAGGAGGGGAATGGGCAGGATGTAAGGGAGGAGGGGAATGGGCAGGATGTGAGGGAGGAGGGGAATGGACAGGATGTGAGGGAGGAGGGGAATGGGCAGGATGTGAGGGAGGAGGGGAATGGACAGGATTTGAGGGAGGAGGGGAATGGGCAGGATGTAAGGGGAGGAGGGGAATGGACAGGATGTGAGTGAGGAGGGGAATGGGCAGGATGTAAGGGAGGAGGGGAGTGGGGGCAGGATGTGAGGGAGGAGGGAATGGGCAGGATGTAAGGGAGGAGGGGAATGGGCAGGATGTGAGGGAGGAGTGGTATGGGCAGGATGTGAGGGAGGAGGGGAATGGACAGGATGTGAGGGAGGAGGGGAATGGACAGATGTAAGGGAGGAGGGGAATGGACAGGATGTGAGGGAGGAGGGGAATGGGCAGGATGTGAGGGAGGAGGGGAATGGACAGGATGTATAGGAGGAGGGGAATGGGCAGGATGTAAGGGAGGAGAGGAATGGACAGGATGTAAGGGGAGGAGGGGAATGGGCAGGATGTGAGGGAGGAGGGGAAGGACTGGATGTGAGGGAGGAGGGGAATGGACAGGATGTGAGGGAGGAGAGGAATGGACAGGATGTAAGGGAGGAGGGGAATGGGCAGGATGTGAGGGAGGAGGGGAATGGACAGGATGTAAGGGACGAGGGGAATGGACAGGATGTGAGGGAGGAGGGGAATGGGCAGGATGTGAGGGAGGAGGGGAATGGGCAGGATGTAAGGGAGGAGGGGAATGGGCAGGATGTGAGGGAGGAGGGGAATGGGCAGGATGTAAGGGAGGAGGGGAATGGGTAGGATGTGAGGGAGGAGGGGAATGGACAGGATGTAAGTGAGGAGGAGAATGGGCAGGATGTAAGGGAGGAGGGGAATGGGCAGGATTTGAGGGAGGAGGGGAATGGACAGGATGTAAGGGAGGAGGGGAATGGGCAGGATGTAAGGGAGGAGGGGAATGGGCAGATGTGAGGGAGGAGGGGAATGGGCAGGATGTAAGGGAGGAGGGGAATGGACAGATGTGAGTGAGGAGGGGAATGGGCAGGATGTATGGGAGGAGGGGAATGGGCAGGATGTGAGGAGGGAGGGGAATGGGCAGGATGTAAGGGAGGAGGGGAATGGGCAGGATGTGAGGGAGGAGGGGAATGGGCAGGATGTAAGGGAGAGGGGAATGGACAGGATGTGAGGGAGGAGGGGAATGGACAGGATGTAAGGGAGGAGGGGAATGGACAGGATGTGAGGGAGGAGGGGAATGGGCAGGATGTGAGGGAGGAGGGGAATGGACAGGATGTATGGGAGGAGGGGAATGGGCAGTATGTAAGGGAGGAGGGGAATGGGCAGGCTGTGAGGGAGGAGAGGAATGGACTGGATGTGAGGGAGGAGGGGAATGGCAGATGTGAGGGAGGAGGGGAATGGACAGGATGTATGGGAGGAGGGGAATGGGCAGTATGTAAGGGAGGAGGGGAATGGGCAGGCTGTGAGGGAGGAGAGGAATGGACTGGATGTGAGGGAGGAGGGGAATGGACAGGATGTGAGGGAGGAGGGGAATGGACAGGATGTATGGGAGGAGGGGAATGGGCAGTATGTAAGGAGGAGAGGAATGGACTGGATGTGAGGGAGGAGGGGAATGGACAGGATGTAAGGGAGGAGGGGAATGTACAGGATGTATGGGAGGGAGGGGAATGGGCAAGTATGTAAGGGAGGAGGGGAATGGGCAGGCTGTGAGGGAGGAGAGGAATGGGACTGGATGTGAGGGAGGAGGGGGAATGGACAGGATGTGAGGGAGGAGGGGAATGGACAGGATGTGAGGGGAGGAGGGGAATGGACTGGATGTGAGGTAGGAGGGGAATGGACCAGGATGTGAGGGAGGAGAGGAATGGACAGGATGTAAGGGAGGAGGGGAATGGGCAGGATGTGAGGGAGGAGGGGAATGGACAGGATGTAAGGGACGAAGGGAATGGGCAGGATGTGAGGGAGGAGGGGAATGGGCAGGATGTGAGGGAGGAGGGGAATGGGCAGGATGTATGGAGGAGGGGAATGGGCAGGAAGTGAGGGAGGAGGGGAATGGACAGGATGTGAGGGGAGGAGAGAATGGACAGGATGTGAGGGAGGAGAGGAATGGGCAGGATATAAGGAAGAGGGGAATGGACAGGATGTAAGGGAGGAGGGGAATGGGCAGGATGTAAGGGAAGAGGGGAATGGGCAGGATGGTGTGAGGGAGGAGGGGAATGGGCAGGATGTGAGGGAGGAGGGGGAATGGGCAGGATGTGAGGGAGGAGGGGAATGGACAGGATGTAAGTGAGGAGGGGAATGGGCAGGATGTAAGGGAGGAGTGGAATGGGGCAGGATGTGAGGGAGGAGGGGAATGGACAGGATGTAAGGGAGAGGGGAATGGACAGGATGTGAGGGAGGAGGGGAATGGGCAGGATGTGAGGGTAAGGAGGGGAATGGACAGGATGTGAGGGAGGAGGGGAATGGGCAGGATGTGAGGGAGGAGGGGAATGGACAGGATTTAAGTGAGGAGGGGAATGGGCAGGATGTAAGGGAGGAGGGGAATGGGCAGGATGTGAGGGAGGAGGGGAATGGGCAGGATGTAAGGGATGAGGGGAATGGACAGGATGTGAGGGAGGAGGGGAATGGTCAGGATGTAAGGGAGGAGGGGAATGGGCAGGATGTAAGGGAGGAGGGGAATGGACAGGATGTGAGGAGGAGGGGAATGGACAGGATGTAAGGGAGGGAGGAGAATGGACAGGATGTAGGGGAGGAGGGGAATGGGCAGGATGTGAGGGAGGAGGGGAATGGACAGGATGTATAGGAGGAGGGGAATGGGCAGGATGTAAGGGAGGGAGGGGAATGGGCAGGATGTGAGGGAGGAGAGGAATGGACAGGATGTAAGGGAGGAGGGGAATGGGCAGGATGTGAGGGAGGAGGGGAATGGACTGGATGTGAGGGAGGAGGGGAATGGACAGGATGTGAGGGAGGAGAGGAATGGACAGGATGTGAGGGAGGAGAGGAATGGACAGGATGTAAGGTAGGAGGGGAATGGGCAGGATGTAAGGGAGGAGGGGAATGGGCAGATGTAAGGGGAAGAGGGGAATGGGCAGGATGTGAGGGAGGAGGGGAATGGGGCAGGATGTGAGGGAGGAGGGGAATGGACAGGATGTAAGGGAGGAGGGGGAATGGGCAGGATGTAAGGGAGGAGTGGAATGGGCAGGATGTGAGGGAGGAGGGGAATGGACAGGATGTAAGGGAGGAGGGGTATGAACAGGATGTGAAGGAGGAGGGGGAATGGGCAGGATGTGAGGTAGGAGGGGAATGGACAGGATGTGAGGGAGGAGGGGAATGGACAGGATGTAAGGGAGGAGGGGGAATGGGCAGGATGTAAGGGAGGAGTGGAATGGGGCAGGATGTGAGGGAGGAGGGGAATGGACAGGATGTAAGGGAGGAGGGGAATGGACAGGATGTGAGGGAGGAGGGGAATGGGCAGGATGTGAGGGAGGAGGGAATGGACAGGATGTAAGGGAGGAGGGGAATGGACAGGATGTGAGGTAGGAGGGGAATGGACAGGATGTGAGGGAGGAGGGGAATGGGCAGGGATGTGAGGGAGGAGGGGAATGGACAGGATTTAAGTGAGGAGGGGAAATCGGCAGGATGTAAGGGAGGAGGGGAATGGGCAGGATGTGAGGGAGGAGGGGAATGGGCAGGATGTAAGGGAGGAGGGGAATGGACAGGATGTAAGTGAGGAGGGTAATGGGCAGGATGTGAGGGAGGAGGGGAATGGACAGGATGGGAGGGAGGAGGGGAATGGGCAGGATGTGAGGGAGGAGGGGAATGGGCAGGATGTAAGGGAGGAGGGGAATGGGCAGGATGTGAGGGAGGAGGGGAATGGGCAGGATGTAAGGGAGGAGGAGAATGGGCAGGATGTAAGGGAGGAGGGGAATGGGCAGGATTTGAGGGAGGAGGGGAATGGACAGGATGTAAGGGAGGAGGGGAATGGGCAGGATGTGAGGGAGGAGGGGAATGGGCAGGATGTGAGGGAGGAGGGGAATGGGCAGGATGTGAGGGAGGAGGGGAATGGACAGGATGTAAGGGAGGAGGGGAATGGACAGGATGTAAGTGAGGAGGGGAATGGACAGGATGTAAGGGAGGAGGGGAATGGGCAGGATGTGAGGGAGGAGGGGAATGGGCAGGATGTGAGGGAGGAGGGGAATGGACAGGATGTGAGGGAGGAGGGGAATGGGCAGGATGTGAGGGAGGAGGGGAATGGACAGGATGTAAGGGAGGAGGGGAATGGGCAGGATGTGAGGGAGGAGGGGAATGGGCAGGATGTAAGGGAGGAGGGGAATGGGCAGGATGTGGGGGAGGAGGGGAATGGGCAGGATGTAAGGGAGGAGGGGAATGGACAGGATGTGAGGGAGGAGGGGAATGGGCAGGATGTGAGGGAGGAGGGGAATGGACAGGATGTAAGGGAGGAGGGGAATGGACAGGATGTGAGGTAGGAGGGGAATGGACAGGATGTGAGGGAGGAGGGGAATGGGCAGGATGTAAGTGAGGAGGAGAATGGGCAGGATGTAAGGGAGGAGGGGAATGGGCAGGATTTGAGGGAGGAGGGGAATGGGCAGGATGTAAGTGAGGAGGAGAATGGGCAGGATGTAAGGGAGGAGGGGAATGGGCAGGATTTGAGGGAGGAGGGGAATGGACAGGATGTAAGGGAGGAGGGGAATGGGCAGGATGTAAGGGAGGAGGGGAATGGGCAGGATGTGGGGGAGGAGGGGAATGGGCAGGATGTAAGGGAGGAGCGGAATGGGCAGGATGTGAGGGAGGAGGGGAATGGGCAGGATGTAAGGGAGGAGGGGAATGGACAGGATGTGAGGGAGGAGGGGAATGGACAGGATGTAAGGGAGGAGGGGAATGGACAGGATGTGAGGGAGGAGGGGAATGGGCAGGATGTGAGGGAGGAGGGGAATGGGCTGTATGTAAGGGAGGAGGGGAATGGGCAGGATGTGAGGGAGGAGAGGAATGGACAGGATGTAAGGGAGGAGGGGAATGGGCAGGATGTGAGGGAGGAGGGGAATGGACTGGATGTGAGGGAGGAGGGGAATGGACAGGATGTGAGGGAGGAGAGGAATGGACAGGATGTAAGGGAGGAGGGGAATGGGCAGGATGTGAGGAGGAGGGGAATGGACAGGATGTAAGGGACGAGGGGAATGGACAGGATGTGAGGGAGGAGGGGAATGGACAGGATGTGAGGGAGGAGGGGAATGGGCAGGATGTGAGGGAGGAGGGGAATGGGCAGGATGTATGGGAGGAGGGGAATGGGCAGGAAGTGAGGGAGGAGGGGAATGGACAGGATGTGAGGGAGGAGAGGAATGGACAGGATGTGAGGGAGGAGAGGAATGGACAGGATGTGAGGTAGGAGGGGAATGGGCAGGATGTAAGGGAGGAGGGGAATGGGCAGGATGTAAGGGAAGAGGGGAATGGGCAGGATGTGAAGGGAGGAGGGGAATGGGCAGGATGTGAGGGAGGAGGGGAATGGGCAGGATGTAAGGGAGGAGGGGAATGGACAGGATGTGAGGGAGGAGGGGAATGGGCAGGATGTGAGGGAGGAGGGGAATGGACAGGATGTGAGGGAGGAGGGGAATGGGCAGGATGTGAGGGAGGAGGGGAATGGACAGGATTTAAGTGAGGAGGGGAATGGGCAGGATGTAAGTGAGGAGGGGAATGGGCAGGATGTAAGTGAGGAGGGGAATGGGCAGGATGTAAGGGAGGAGTGGAATGGGCAGGATGTGAGGGAGGAGGGGAATGGACAGGATGTAAGGGAGGAGGGGAATGGACAGGATGTGAGGGAGGAGGGGAATGGGCAGGATGTGAGGGAGGAGGGGAATGGACAGGATGTGAGGGAGGAGGGGAATGGGCAGGATGTGAGGGAGGAGGGGAATGGACAGGATGTAAGTGAGGAGGAGAATGGGCAGGATGTAAGGGAGGAGGGGAATGGTCAGGATGTAAGGGAGGAGGGGAATGGACAGGATGTAAGTGAGGAGGGTAATGGGCAGGATGTGAGGGAGGAGGGGAATGGACAGGATGTGAGGGAGGAGGGGAATGGGCAGGATGTGAGGGAGGAGGGGAATGGGCAGGATGTAAGGGAGGAGGGGAATGGGCAGGATGTGAGGGAGGAGGGGAATGGGCAGGATGTAAGGGAGGAGGGGAATGGGTAGGATGTGAAGGAGGAGGGGAATGGACAGGATGTAAGTGAGGAGGAGAATGGGCAGGATGTAAGGGAGGAGGGGAATGGGCAGGATTTGAGGGAGGAGGGGAATGGACAGGATGTAAGGGAGGAGGGGAATGGGCAAGATGTAAGGGAGGAGGGGAATGGGCAGGATGTGAGGGAGGAGGGGAATGGGCAGGATGTGAGGGAGGAGGAGAATGGGCAGGATGTGAGGGAGGAGGGGAATGGGCAGGATGTGAGGGAGGAGGGGAATGGACAGGATGTATGGGAGGAGGGGAATGGGCAGGATGTAAGGGAGGAGGGGAATGGGCAGGATGTGAGGGAGGAGGGGAATGGACAGGATGTAAAGGAGGAGTGGAATGGACAGGATGTAAGGGAGGAGGGGAATGGGCAGGATGTGAGGGAAGAGGGGAATGGACAGGATGTATGGGAGGAGGGGAATGGGCAGGATGTGAGGGAGGAGGGGAATGGACTGGATGTGAGGGAGGAGGGGAATGGACAGGATGTGAGGGAGGAGAGGAATGGACAGGATGTAAGGGAGGAGGGGAATGGGCAGGATGTGAGGGAGGAGGGGAATGGACAGGATGTAAGGGACGAGGGGAATGGACAGGATGTGAGGGAGGAGGGGAATGGGCAGGATGTGAGGGAGGAGGGGAATGGGCAGGATGTATGGGAGGAGGTGAATGGGCAGGAAGTGAGGGAGGAGGGGAATGGACAGGATGTGAGGGAGGAGAGGAATGGACAGGATGTGATGGAGGAGAGGAATGGACAGGATGTAAGGTAGGAGGGGAATGGGCAGGATGTAAGGGAGGAGGGGAATGGGCAGGATGTAAGGGAAGAGGGGAATGGGCAGGATGTGAGGGAGGAGGGGAATGGGCAGGATGTAAGGGAGGAGCGGAATGGGCAGGATGTAAGGGAGGAGGGGAATGGACAGGATGTAAGGGAGGAGGGGAATGGGCAGGATGTAAGGGAGGAGGGGAATGGACAGGATGTAATGGTGGAGAGGAGTGGGCAGGATGTGAGGGAGGAGCGGAATGGGCAGCATGTAAGGGAGGAGGGGAATGGACAGGATGTAAGGGAGGAGGGGACTGGGCAGATGTAAGGGAGGAGGGGAATGGGCAGGATGTAAGGGAGGAGAGGAATGGGCAGGATGTGAGGGAGGAGGGGAATGGACAAAATGTAAGGGAGGAGGGGAATGGACAGGATATGAGGGAGGAGGGGAATGGACAGGATGTGAGGGAGGAGGGGAATGGACAGGATGTAAGTGAGGAGGGGAATGGACAGGATGTAAGGAAGGAGGGGAATGGACAGGATGTAAGGGAGGAGGGGAATGGGCAGGATGTGAGGGAGGAGGGGAATGGACAGGATGTAAGTGAGGAGGGGAATGGGCAGGATGTAAGGGAGGAGGGGAATGGGCAGGATGTGAGGGAGGAGGGGAATGGACAGGATGTAAGTGAGGAGGGGAATGGGCAGGATGTAAGGGAGGAGGGGAATGGGCAGGATGTGAGGGAGGAGGGGAATGGGCAGGATGTGAGGGAGGAGGGGAATGGACAGGATGTGAGGGAGGAGGGGAATGGACAGGATGTAAGTGAGGAGGGGAATGGACAGGATGTAAGTGAGGAGGGGAATGGACAGGATGTGAGGGAGGAGGGGAATGGGCAGGATGTAAGGGAGGAGGGGAATGGACAGGATATAAGGGAGGAGGGGAATGGACAGGATGTGAGGGAGGAGGGGAATGGGCAGGATGTAAGGGAGGAGGGGAATGGACAGGATGTAAGGGAGGAGGGGAATGGACAGGATGTGAGGGAGGAGGGGAATGGGCAGGATGTGAGGGAGGAGGGGAATGGACAGGATGTGAGGGAGGAGGGGAATGGGCAGTATGTGAGGGAGGAGGGGAATGGACAGGATGTGAGGGAGGAGGGGAATGGACAGGATGTGAGGGAGGAGGGGAATGGGCAGGATGTGAGGGAGGAGGGGAATGGACAGGATGTGAGGGAGGAGGGGAATGGGCAGGATGTAAGGGAGGAGGGGAATGGGCAGGATGTAAGGGAGGAGGGGAATGGGCAGGATGTGAGGGAGGAGGGGAATGGGCAGGATGTGAGGGAGGAGGGGAATGGACAGGATGTAAGTGAGGAGGGGAATGGGCAGGATGTAAGGGAGGAGTGGAATGGGCAGGATGTGAGGGAGGAGGGGAATGGACAGGATGTAAGGGAGGAGGGGAATGGGCAGGATGTGAGGGAGGAGGGGAATGGGCAGGATGTGAGGGAGGAGGGGAATGGACAGGATGTGAGGGAGGAGGGGAATGGGCAGGATGTGAGGGAGGAGGGGAATGGACAGGATGTGAGGGAGGAGGGGAATGGGCAGTATGTGAGGGAGGAGGGGAATGGACAGGATGTGAGGGAGGAGGGGAATGGACAGGATGTGAGGGAGGAGGGGAATGGGCAGGATGTGATGGAGGAGGGGAATGGACAGGATGTGAGGGAGGAGGGGAATGGGGCAGGATGTGAGGGAGGAGGGGAATGGACAGGATTTAAGTGAGGAGGGGAATGGGCAGGATGTAAGGGAGGAGGGGAATGGGCAGGATGTAAGGGAGGAGGGGAATGGACAGGATGTAAGGGAGGAGGGGAATGGACAGGATGTAAGGGAGGAGCGGAATGGGCAGGATGTGAGGGAGGAGAGGAATGGACAGGATGTAAGGGAGGAGGGGAATGTACAGGATGTGAGGGAGGAGAGGAATGGACAGGATGTGAGGGAGGAGAGGAATGGACAGGATGTAAGGGAGGAGGGGAATGGACAGGATGTGAGGGAGGAGGGGAATGGGCAGGATGTAAGGGAGGAGGGGAATGGGCAGGATGTAAGGGAGGAGGGGAATGGGCAGGATGTGAGGGAGGAGGGGAATGGGCAGGATGTGAGGGAGGAGGGGAATGGACAGGATGTAAGTGAGGAGGGGAATGGGCAGGATGTAAGGGAGGAGTGGAATGGGCAGGATGTGAGGGAGGAGGGGAATGGACAGGATGTAAGGGAGGAGGGGAATGGGCAGGATGTGAGGGAGGAGGGGAATGGGCAGGATGTGAGGGAGGAGGGGAATGGACAGGATGTGAGGGAGGAGGGGAATGGGCAGGATGTGAGGGAGGAGGGGAATGGGCAGGATGTAAGGGAGGAGGGGAATGGGCAGGATGTGAGGGAGGAGGGGAATGGGCAGGATGTGAGGGAGGAGGGGAATGGACAGGATGTAAGTGAGGAGGGGAATGGGCAGGATGTAAGGGAGGAGTGGAATGGGCAGGATGTGAGGGAGGAGGGGAATGGACAGGATGTAAGGGAGGAGGGGAATGGGCAGGATGTGAGGGAGGAGGGGAATGGGCAGGATGTGAGGGAGGAGGGGAATGGACAGGATGTGAGGGAGGAGGGGAATGGGCAGGATGTGAGGGAGGAGTGGAATGGACAGGATGTGAGGGAGGAGGGGAATGGGCAGGATGTGAGGGAGGAGGGGAATGGACAGGATGTGAGGGAGGAGGGGAATGGACAGGATGTGAGGGAGGAGGGGAATGGGCAGGATGTGAGGGAGGAGGGGAATGGACAGGATTTAAGTGAGGAGGGGAATGGGCAGGATGTAAGTGAGGAGGGGAATGGGCAGGATGTAAGTGAGGAGGGGAATGGGCAGGATGTAAGGGAGGAGTGGAATGGGCAGGATGTGAGGGAGGAGGGGAATGGACAGGATGTAAGGGAGGAGGGGAATGGACAGGATGTGAGGGAGGAGGGGAATGGGCAGGATGTGAGGGAGGAGGGGAATGGACAGGATGTGAGGGAGGAGGGGAATGGGCAGAATGTGAGGGAGGAGGGGAATGGACAGGATGTAAGTGAGGAGGAGAATGGGCAGGATGTAAGGGAGGAGGGGAATGGGCAGGATGTGAGGGAGGAGGGGAATGGGCAGGATGTAAGGGAGGAGGGGAATGGACAGGATGTGAGGGAGGAGGGGAATGGTCAGGATGTAAGGGAGGAGGGGAATGGACAGGATGTAAGTGAGGAGGGTAATGGGCAGGATGTGAGGGAGGAGGGGAATGGACAGGATGTGAGGGAGGAGGGGAATGGGCAGGATGTGAGGGAGGAGGGGAATGGGCAGGATGTAAGGGAGGAGGGGAATGGGCAGGATGTGAGGGAGGAGGGGAATGGGCAGGATGTAAGGGAGGAGGGGAATGGGTAGGATGTGAAGGAGGAGGGGAATGGACAGGATGTAAGTGAGGAGGAGAATGGGCAGGATGTAAGGGAGGAGGGGAATGGGCAGGATTTGAGGGAGGAGGGGAATGGACAGGATGTAAGGGAGGAGGGGAATGGGCAAGATGTAAGGGAGGAGGGGAATGGGCAGGATGTGAGGGAGGAGGGGAATGGGCAGGATGTAAGGTAGGAGGAGAATGGGCAGGATGTGAGGGAGGAGGGGAATGGGCAGGATGTGAGGGAGGAGGGGAATGGACAGGATGTATGGGAGGAGGGGAATGGGCAGGATGTAAGGGAGGAGGGGAATGGGCAGGATGTGAGGGAGGAGGGGAATGGACAGGATGTAAAGGAGGAGGGGAATGGACAGGATGTAAGGGAGGAGGGGAATGGGCAGGATGTGAGGGAGGAGGGGAATGGACAGGATGTATGGGAGGAGGGGAATGGGCAGGATGTGAGGGAGGAGGGGAATGGACTGGATGTGAGGGAGGAGGGGAATGGACAGGATGTGAGGGAGGAGAGGAATGGACAGGATGTAAGGGAGGAGGGGAATGGGCAGGATGTGAGGGAGGAGGGGGAATGGACAGGATGTAAGGGACGAGGGGAATGGACAGGATGTGAGGGAGGAGGGGAATGGGCAGGATGTGAGGGAGGAGGGGAATGGGCAGGATGTATGGGAGGAGGTGAATGGGCAGGAAGTGAGGGAGGAGGGGAATGGACAGGATGTGAGGGAGGAGAGGAATGGACAGGATGTGATGGAGGAGAGGAATGGACAGGATGTAAGGTAGGAGGGGAATGGGCAGGATGTAAGGGAGGAGGGGAATGGGCAGGATGTAAGGGAAGAGGGGAATGGGCAGGATGTGAGGGAGGAGGGGAATGGGCAGGATGTAAGGGAGGAGCGGAATGGGCAGGATGTAAGGGAGGAGGGGAATGGACAGGATGTAAGGGAGGAGGGGAATGGGCAGGATGTAAGGGAGGAGGGGAATGGACAGGATGTAATGGTGGAGAGGAGTGGGCAGGATGTGAGGGAGGAGCGGAATGGGCAGCATGTAAGGGAGGAGGGGAATGGACAGGATGTAAGGGAGGAGGGGACTGGGCAGATGTAAGGGAGGAGGGGAATGGGCAGGATGTAAGGGAGGAGAGGAATGGGCAGGATGTGAGGGAGGAGGGGAATGGACAAAATGTAAGGGAGGAGGGGAATGGACAGGATATGAGGGAGGAGGGGAATGGACAGGATGTGAGGGAGGAGGGGAATGGACAGGATGTAAGTGAGGAGGGGAATGGACAGGATGTAAGGAAGGAGGGGAATGGACAGGATGTAAGGGAGGAGGGGAATGGGCAGGATGTGAGGGAGGAGGGGAATGGACAGGATGTAAGTGAGGAGGGGAATGGGCAGGATGTAAGGGAGGAGGGGAATGGGCAGGATGTGAGGGAGGAGGGGAATGGACAGGATGTAAGTGAGGAGGGGAATGGGCAGGATGTAAGGGAGGAGGGGAATGGGCAGGATGTGAGGGAGGAGGGGAATGGGCAGGATGTGAGGGAGGAGGGGAATGGACAGGATGTGAGGGAGGAGGGGAATGGACAGGATGTAAGTGAGGAGGGGAATGGACAGGATGTAAGTGAGGAGGGGAATGGACAGGATGTGAGGGAGGAGGGGAATGGGCAGGATGTAAGGGAGGAGGGGAATGGACAGGATGTAAGGGAGGAGGGGAATGGACAGGATGTGAGGGAGGAGGGGAATGGGCAGGATGTAAGGGAGGAGGGGAATGGACAGGATGTAAGGGAGGAGGGGAGTGGACAGGATGTGAGGGAGGAGGGGAATGGGCAGGATGTGAGGGAGGAGGGGAATGGACAGGATGTGAGGGAGGAGGGGAATGGGCAGTATGTGAGGGAGGAGGGGAATGGACAGGATGTGAGGGAGGAGGGGAATGGACAGGATGTGAGGGAGGAGGGGAATGGGCAGGATGTGAGGGAGGAGGGGAATGGACAGGATGTGAGGGAGGAGGGGAATGGGCAGGATGTAAGGGAGGAGGGGAATGGGCAGGATGTAAGGGAGGAGGGGAATGGGCAGGATGTGAGGGAGGAGGGGAATGGGCAGGATGTGAGGGAGGAGGGGAATGGACAGGATGTAAGTGAGGAGGGGAATGGGCAGGATGTAAGGGAGGAGTGGAATGGGCAGGATGTGAGGGAGGAGGGGAATGGACAGGATGTAAGGGAGGAGGGGAATGGGCAGGATGTGAGGGAGGAGGGGAATGGGCAGGATGTGAGGGAGGAGGGGAATGGACAGGATGTGAGGGAGGAGGGGAATGGGCAGGATGTGAGGGAGGAGGGGAATGGACAGGATGTGAGGGAGGAGGGGAATGGGCAGTATGTGAGGGAGGAGGGGAATGGACAGGATGTGAGGGAGGAGGGGAATGGACAGGATGTGAGGGAGGAGGGGAATGGGCAGGATGTGATGGAGGAGGGGAATGGACAGGATGTGAGGGAGGAGGGGAATGGGCAGGATGTGAGGGAGGAGGGGAATGGACAGGATTTAAGTGAGGAGGGGAATGGGCAGGATGTAAGGGAGGAGGGGAATGGGCAGGATGTAAGGGAGGAGGGGAATGGACAGGATGTAAGGGAGGAGGGGAATGGACAGGATGTGAGGGAGGAGCGGAATGGGCAGGATGTGAGGGAGGAGAGGAATGGACAGGATGTAAGGGAGGAGGGGAATGGACAGGATGTGAGGGAGGAGAGGAATGGACAGGATGTGAGGGAGGAGAGGAATGGACAGGATGTAAGGGAGGAGGGGAATGGACAGGATGTGAGGGAGGAGGGGAATGGGCAGGATGTAAGGGAGGAGGGGAATGGGCAGGATGTGAGGGAGGAGGGGAATGGGCAGGATGTGAGGGAGGAGGGGAATGGACAGGATGTAAGTGAGGAGGGGAATGGGCAGGATGTAAGGGAGGAGTGGAATGGGCAGGATGTGAGGGAGGAGGGGAATGGACAGGATGTAAGGGAGGAGGGGAATGGGCAGGATGTGAGGGAGGAGGGGAATGGGCAGGATGTGAGGGAGGAGGGGAATGGACAGGATGTGAGGGAGGAGGGGAATGGGCAGGATGTGAGGGAGGAGGGGAATGGGCAGGATGTAAGGGAGGAGGGGAATGGGCAGGATGTGAGGGAGGAGGGGAATGGGCAGGATGTGAGGGAGGAGGGGAATGGGCAGGATGTGAGGGAGGAGGGGAATGGGCAGGATTAAGGAGGAGGGGAATGGGCAGGATGTGAGGGAGGAGGGGAATGGACAGGATGTAAGGGAGGAGGGGAATGGGCAGGATGTGAGGGAGGAGGGGAATGGGCAGGATGTGAGGGAGGAGGGGAATGGACAGGATGTGAGGGAGGAGGGGAATGGGCAGGATGTGAGGGAGGAGTGGAATGGACAGGATGTGAGGGAGGAGGGGAATGGGCAGGATGTGAGGGAGGAGGGGAATGGACAGGATGTGAGGGAGGAGGGGAATGGACAGGATGTGAGGGAGGAGGGGAATGGGCAGGATGTGAGGGAGGAGGGGAATGGACAGGATGTGAGGGAGGAGGGGAATGGGCAGGATGTGAGGGAGGAGGGGAATGGACAGGATTTAAGTGAGGAGGGGAATGGGCAGGATGTAAGGGAGGAGGGGAATGGGCAGGATGTAAGGGAGGAGGGGAATGGACAGGATGTAAGGGAGGAGGGGAATGGACAGGATGTAAGGGAGGAGAGGAGTGGGCAGGATGTGAGGGAGGAGAGGAATGGGCAGGATGTGAGGGAGGAGGGGAATGGACAGGATGTGAGGGAGGAGGGGAATGGGCAGGATGTAAGGGAGGAGGGGAATGGACAGTATGTAAGTGAGGAGGGGAATGGGCAGGATGTGAGGGAGGAGGGGAATGGGCAGGATGTAAGGGAGGAGGGGAATGGACAGGATGTAAGGGAGGAGGGGAATGGACAGGATGTAAGGGAGGAGAGGAGTGGGCAGGATGTGAGTGAGGAGCGGAATGGGCAGGATGTGAGGAAGGAGGGGAATGGACAGGATGTGAGGGAGGAGAGGAATGGACAGGATTAAGGAGGAGGGGAATGGACAGGATGTGAGGGAGGAGGGGAATGGACAGGATGTAAGGGAGGAGGGGAATGGACAGGATGTAAGTGAGGAGGGGAATGGGCAGGATGTAAGGGAGGAGGGAAATTGGCAGGATGTGAGGGAGGAGGGGAATGGGCAGGATGTAAGGGAGGAGGGGCATGGACAGGATGTGAGGGAGGAGGGGAATGGACAGGATGTGAGGGAGGAGGGGAATGGACAGGATGTAAGGGAGGAGGGGAATGGACAGGATGTAAGTGAGGAGGGGAATGGGCAGGATGTAAGGGAGGAGGGGAATTGGCAGGATGTGAGGGAGGAGAGGAATGGACAGGATGTGAGGTAGGAGGGGAATGGACAGGATGTGAGGGAGGAGAGGAATGGACAGGATGTAAGGGAGGTGGGGAATGGACAGGATGTAAGGGAGGAGGGGAATGGACAGGATGTAAGGGAGGAGGGGAATGGACAGGATGTAAGTGAGGAGGGGAATGGGCAGGATGTATGGGAGGAGGGGAATGGGCAGGATGTGAGGGAGGAGAGGAATGGACAGGATGTGAGGTAGTAGGGGAATGGACAGGATGTGAGGGAGGAGAGGAATGGGCAGGATGTGAGGGAGGAGGGGAATGGACAGGATGTGAGGGAGGAGGGGAATGGACAGGATGTAAGGGAGGTGGGGAATGGACAGGATGTAAGGGAGGAGGGGAATGGGCAGGATGTGAGGGAGGAGGGGAATGGGCAGGATGTAAGGGAGGAGGGCAATGGGCAGGATGTAAGGGAGGAGGGGAATGGACAGGATGTGAGGGAGGAGGGGAATGGGCAGGATGTGAGGGAGGAGGGGAATGGGCAGGATCTAAGGGAGGAGGGGAATGGGCAGGATGTGAGGGAGGAGGGGAATGGAGAGGATGTAAGTGAGGAGGGGAATGGACAGGATGTAAGTTAGGATGGGAATGGGCAGGATGTAAGGGAGGAGGGGAATGGACAGGATGTGAGGGAGGAGGGGAATGGACAGGATGTAAGGGAGGAGGGGAATGGACAGGATGTGAGAGAGGAGGGGAATGGACAGGATGTAACGGAGGAGGGGAATGGGCAGGATGTGAGGGAGGAGGGGAATGGGCAGGATGTAAGGGAGGAGGGGAATGGACAGGATGTAAGGGTGGAGGGGAATGGGCAGGATGTGAGGGAGGAGGGGAATGGACAGGATGTAAGGGAGGAGGGGAATGGACAGGATGTGAGGGAGGAGGGGAATGGGCAGGATGTAAGGGAGGAGGGGAATGGACAGGATGTAAGGGAGGAGGGGAATGGACAGGATGTGAGGGAGGAGGGGAATGGTCAGGATGTGAGGGAGGAGGGGAATGGGCAGGATGTGAGGGAGGAGGGGAATGGGCAGGATGTAAGGGAGGAGGGGAGTGGGCAGATGTAAGGGAGGAGGGGAATGGACAGGATGTAAGGGAGGAGGGGAATGGGCAGGATGTGAGGGAGGAGGGGAATGGACAGGATGTAAGGGAGGAGGGGAATTGGCAGGATGTAAGGGAGGAGGGGAATGGGCAGGATGTGAGGGAGGAGAGGAATGGACAGGATGTAAAGGAGGAGGGGAATGGACAGGATGTAAGGTAGGAGGGGAATGGGCAGGATGTGAGGGAGGAGGGGAATGGACAGGATGTAAGGGAGGAGGGGAATGGACAGGATGTAAGGGAGGAGGGGAATGGGCAGGATGTGAGGGAGGAGAGGAATGGACAGGATGTAAAGGAGGAGGGGAATGGGCAGGATGTAAGGTAGGAGGGGAATGGACAGGATGTGAGGGAGGAGAGGAATGGACAGGATGTAAGGGAGGAGGGGAATGGGCAGGATGTGAGGGAGGAGGGGAATGGACAGGATGTAACGGAGGAGGGGAATGGGCAGGATGTGAGGGAGGAGGGGAATGGACAGGATGTAAGGGAGGAGGGGAATGGGCAGGATGTGAGGGAGGAGAGGAATGGACAGGATGTAAAGGAGGAGTGGAATGGTCAGGATGTGAGGGAGGAGGGGAATGGGCAGGATGTAAGGGAGGAGGGGAGTGGGCAGATGTAAGGGAGGAGGGGAATGGACAGGATGTAAGGGAGGAGGGGAATGGACAGGATGTAAGGGAGGAGGGGAATGGGCAGGATGTAAGGGAGGAGGGGAATGGGCAGGATGTGAGGGAGGAGAGGAATGGACAGGATGTAAAGGAGGAGGGGAATGGGCAGGATGTAAGGGAGGAGGGGAATGGACAGTATGTAAGGGTGGAGGGGAATGGGCAGGATGTGAGGGAGGAGGGGAATGGACAGGATGTAAGGGAGGAGGGGAATGGACAGGATGTGAGGGAGGAGGGGAATGGGCAGGATGTAAGGGAGGAGGGGAATGGACAGGATGTAAGGGAGGAGGGGAATGGACAGGATGTATGGGAGGAGGGGAATGGGCAGGATGTAAGGGAGGAGGGGAATGGGCAGGATGTGAGGGAGGAGAGGAATGGACAGGATGTAAAGGAGGAGGGGAATGGGCAGGATGTAAGTTAGGAGGGGAATGGACAGGATGTGAGGGAGGAGGGAAATGGGCAGGATGTGAGGGAGGAGGGGAATGGGCAGGATGTAAGGGAGGAAGGGAATGGGCAGGATGTAAGGGAGGAGGGGAATGGGCAGGATGTGAGGGAGGAGGGGAATGGGCAGGATGTAAGGGAGGAGGGGAATGGGCAGGATGTAAGGGAGGAGGGGAATGGACAGGATGTAAGGGAGGAGGGGAATGGGCAGGATGTAAGGGAGGAGGGGAGTGGGCAGATGTAGCATTTCTGTCACTTGTGGGGTTATGTGCCGTATGGGAGATTAGTAGAGAGTGATGAATGGACAAGAGAATCATAGAGGGTGCAATTCCTGTAGAAACCAGAGAGTGAGGGAAGTAAAGGTGTTTGGTGGTTGGATCCCATTGAAGATGACAGAAGTTGTAGAGAATGATGTGGTAAATGTGGAGGCCCTTGGGATAGTGGGTGAGGATTAGAGGAACTCTATCCCTGTTAAGGTGGTGGGAAGATATGGAGAGTGCGGATATCCAGGAAATGGAGGAGATGTGGGTGAGGACAGTATCAATGGTGGAGGAAGGAAACCCTGTTCTTTGTAGAAGTAGGACCTGGAAAGGAAAGACTCATTCTGGGAACAAGTGGACTGAGAACAGGGAATTGCATTTTTATAGGAAACTGCGTGGGAAGAGTTTCAGTCAAGATAGTCTTGGGAATTGGTAGGTTTATGAAATGTATTAGTAGACAGCTTGTCTCCAGAGATGGAGACAGAGAGATTGAGAAAGGGGAAGGATGTGTCAGAAATGGACCAAGTAATTTTAAGGGCTAGGAGGAATTTGGAGGCAAAGTAGATGAAATTGACGAACTTAGCATGGGTGCATGAAGCTGCATCAATGCAGACAACAATGTTTTGCAGGAAGAGTTGGGGAGCATTATCAGGGAAGGCTTGGATCATGGACTGTTCTACATAGCCAATGAAAAGGTAGGCATAGCTGGTGTCCAAGTGAGTGCCATGGCTACAGCTTGAGTTTCAATAGGTACATTTAATGTCAGAGAAATGTATACAATATACATCCTGAAATTCTTTTTCTTTGCAAACATCCATGAAAACAGAGGAGTGCCCCAAAGAATGAATGACAGTCAAACATTAGATCTCCAAAGCCTTCCCCGGTTCCCCCCTCCCACGCACAAGCAGCAGCAAGGAAACAACCCTCTCCTCTCCCCACCAAAAAAAAAGCATCAGCGCCCCCCCCCACTCAAGCGTGCAGCAATGCTTCAATAAAGACACAGACTTGCAGCACCCCAAAGACTACTCGTTCACCCAGTACTTGACATACCACAGGCTCTCTCTCTCTCCCTGTCTCACAGCGAGAGGGGAGACATAACAAGCAGCTTACTGATTTACGATGTTAAAAGTCTGTTGCGTCGCTTTTTTCGAGCTCTGCGCCCAGAGAGTCGGCCCCAGAAAGGCTCAGGTCTCTGGACACACAGCCCACGGCAGCTAACCCGCTGTTCCTGATGTTCCGTGTTCTCCTGCAAAGCCTCAGTCAGGGGCACCGGCCTAGAATCAGCATGTCTCCAGAGCTACGAAATTCCGACACCCTGAAGGTGCGCTAGTCTTCCAGTCTGTGTCCCTGGGATATCGAAAAGCGGCCGGTCATGAGCTCCTGAGAGCAGGTCCCATTCCTGCAGAGAACCAAAGTCAGAGTGTAACTCCAGGTCAGGGTCTTCAAAAGACCCTTGAAAAGGAGAAAAAGAGATATCAAAGATAGAAATAGAGCTGTTTCCGAAGATGCAAGCAAAGGAGTCGCTGTTTAACGCCATCTTAACTTCGCTCCACCCTTCGAACTTGGAGAAATTGGAAGGAGCTGTATGTTGAGGGTGGTGGTTGAGTCTTTGGGTGGAGAGTTTTAAGGCCTTTTAGATGTGGGATAGAAGTGTTTAGTGACTGGGCATTCACAGTACGCAGTGTCAAGCTTTGTTGGAACTTTCTCCTTGAACATCGTTATAATATCCACACAAATGCTACAAAGGGTACACACCACCTGACAACACTGCAGTCAGGCTGAACGTCTCTTCAAGGATGCTTTAATTAGCTGCTTTTGCCAAGTTCCTCATTCACCGGAGGTCATTTGGTTGGGAGTTAATGATGCTAGTCAGGTTCCTGTTTAGCACATCAGACTGGAGTAATGAAATCCTCTGGGAGAACATCCAGCAGATTCAGAGGCAGATGGAACTCCGAGAACAGGATCTAATGGTAGCAAATGCTTTAGGTTCCAAAGAAAAGTTTCTGAGAAGTTCAAAACAAAATTTGCTGGAAGCACCTGTCAGGTCATGCAGTGTCTATGAGAAGAGAATGAAGGGTAAGGTTCTTTGATCAAATATCCTTCATAAGAACTGACAAATAGTATTTAATCTGAAGCATTAACAATTTTTCTTTCTACAGATACTGCCCAACGCACTGAGTGTTTCCAGATTTTTATCTTTTTTCCTCAGATTTCCAGAATCTGTAGTTTTATTTCCAGTGAGATATCCATTTGGGATCAATGTGTATCTTGAACTGGGAACAGGGTTCAACTGGGCACTGGAGTAATGCAGGTGAGCACTCAGTGGGTACTGTGGCAACCCAGACCAGCTTAAACCGGCCACTGAGGTAACCCAGTCCAGCTTGGACAGGCACTAGGGTAACCCAGGTCAGCTGAGACTGGGCACTGGGGTAACAAAGACCAGCGTGAACTGCTCCAACCAGTTCAAGTGATCACTGGTAAACACCTGGAACTAGTCGCTATGATTGAAACCAATGTCTAATACTTTTTCTCAGGGTTATAAATCTGTGGGTCCAGCTGAAACAGAATTTTTACAGCTCAGAATCCTCTGAGTGCAACGTCCACAGAGTGTAGATGATCATGAGTGATGGTATGGTCTCATTTCCTTTTTAAACTTCTTGGCTTAATTTAGCGTGACAGGTAGCTTCAAGCAAGGAACTTTTATCTCCCAGGTAATTGGGTAACCAGCTGGAAATGGTGATCAAAATCAGGGGCTTGTGCTGTTAGCTGGGGATATAAAGCTGTTTCAAAAGCACATCAGCAAGCTGCTGGAGGAGGCACAGGAAATTCAACAATGTATGCAAGGTAGATAGTATGGAGTTTTACGCAGAAGGTTCAAAAGATCCAGTGATGGGCTGTTCAGGGGCTTCTGTTTATGTTCCAAGGTTTCAGGTGATTATTAAAAAAAGGTTAGCTGACGAGGTATCAGTATTCACCTCTGAGATGGTTGCTGTCATTTTAGCTTTGGAACAGGTGGAAGAAGTAGGCCCTGATTGTATACTTCAATGTTCTGATTTGTTCCTGGTCTGGACATCTATTAAAATGGGTATTTCCAACTATAAGCCAAACATCCATTGAGTCTGCAGGGTCCAGGCCTGTGAATACATTTCGTATGGGTTCCTGCCCACGTTGGGGTTGAAGGAAATGTGGTGGCAGACATTCCTACCAAGCCATCACTTAATATCAAGGATGTGAATGTAGTGGTGCCTTTGCATAAGGGGGAGGTGAAAGCCATAATTAAAAAGTGTATCTGATCACTGTGACAACAGAGTTGGAACAAGGAAAAGAGGGATGGCATTTATATAAAATTCAGAGGATGGTGGGAGTATGAAAGAAGGGAAGAGATTATACTTACAGTATTAGAGCTGCTCGGTGTTCCTCGTTCAGAATTAATATGCATGATACGGACATTTGTAGGGTGTGCACTTGTCAAGAAATGGTGCAGCATGTACTGTTTGAAAGCAGTTCCTATGAGGTGCAAAGGGAACATCTCATTGCTAAATTGAGATCTTTGGGACAGACACAGTTCAACATGGGAAGTTTGTTAGGATATAAGTGCTATTGTAATGTGTGTATTTGACATTCTGAAAAGCATCAGCTGTCTTGATTTGTGTGTGTGTGTGTGTGTGTGTGTGTGTGTGTGTGTGTGTGTGTGTGTGTGTGTGTGTGTGTGTGTGTGTGTGTGTGTGTGTGTGTGTGTGTGTGTGTGTGTGTGTGTGTGTGTGTGTGTGTGTGTGTGTGTGTGTGTGTGAATTTAGTGGGTAAATCCTGTTTCTTTGCTCCACACTTTCAACTCAGTAGGTGCTGGTAATGCATCATATGCTGGTCTGTCTGCCAGCTGCCATTAAACTTTACAAGATAAATGGCTGGAGGAAATAGATAGTTGACATTTTGCTCTTTCAACCCAGATGAACGGCCTCAACCTCTCAATCTGACTATTCACCTCCCTCTGTAGATGCAGCCTGACACTAAGTTCCTCTTTTTTTTGTTCTGCCTCATTTCTCAGTGTCTGCTGTCACGTCTCCATATAAATTTGTGACCCCTGTTGAAACATAGTGTATCATGGGGGTAGTGCAAATTTTGTTTAGTGAAAACTGTAGTGAGGTTAAAATGACAGTGACAAAATTAAATAAATCGATTGGCTGGCCTTTGGTGTAGTGGACTTTGAGGTGAGTGGTCCTGGGTTTGAATCCGGCTGGTCCCTTGCATGCTTTCCATCCATGCTGGGTTGAGCGTTGTGCTAGCAACTTGACCTTGTAAAAAAAAAGGATTAATGCTAAGGAAAGAGCAAAAATGTTGTCAAATGTGCCACAAAGCGTGAAAAGGAACAACAACAAGTAAACATTTTAATGCAGATGTAGCATAGCAGAACAGGTGATGTACAGAGTATGTGGGACTTTGTGGAAATTATTGGGTTCCATGCTGACTAATTAATGCTGGGCTTTTGGCTCTGAATTGATGAGCTGGAGTTGGAGATTCAGACACTGAAGTATGAGGGAAAGATGTTACGTGGACGCTTTGTTGCAAGAGTCAGTTGTGACCCTTGGACTAAGAATTGTGGAAATGGTCAGTCAATAGGTGCAGGTGTAGGCCATTCAACCCTTCGAGCCAGCACTGCCATCCAATGTGATCATGGCTGATCATCCACAATCAGTACCCTGTTCCTGCCTTCTCCCCATATCCCTTGACTCTGCTATCTTTAAGAGATCTATCTAACTCTTTCTTGAAAACATCCAGAGAATTGGCCTCCACTGCCTTCTGAGGCAGAGCATTCCATAGATCCACAACTCTCTGGGTGAAAAAGTTGTTCCTCAACTCCGTTCTAAATGGCCTACCCCTCATTCTTAAACTGTGGCCTCTGGTTCTGGACTCACCCAACATCGGGAACATGTTTCCTGCCTCTAGCGTGTCCAATTCCTTAATAATCTTATATGTTTCAATCAGATCCCCTCTCATCCTTCTAAATTCCGGTGTATACAAGCCCAGTCGTTACAATCTTTCAACATATGAAAGTCCCACCATCCCGGGAATTAACCTTGTGAACCTACGCTGCACTCCCTCAATAGCAAGAATGTCCTTCCTCAAATTTGGAGACCAAAACTGAACACAATACTCCAGGTGGGGTCTCACCAGGGCCCTGTACAACTGCAGAAGGACCTCTTTGCTCCTATACTCAACTCCCCTTGTTCTGAAGGTCAACATGCCATTAGCTTTCTTCACTGCTTGCTGTACCTGCATGCTTACTTTCAGTGACTGATGTACAAGAACACCTGGATCTCATTGTACTTCTCCTTTTCCTAACTTGACACCATTCAGATAGTAATCTGCCTTCCTGTTCTTGCCACCAAAGTGGATAACCTCACATTTATCCACATTAAACTGCATCTTCCCACTCACCCAACCTGTCCAAGTCACCCTGCATTTTCCTAACATCCTCCTCATATTTCACACTGCCACCCAGCTTTGTGTCATCTGCAAATTTGCTAATGTTACTTTTAATCCCTTCATCTAAATCATTAATGTATATTGTAAATAGCTGCGGTCCCAGCACCGAGCCTTGCAGTACCCCACTAGTCACTGCCTGCCATTCTGAAAAGGACCCGTTAATCCCTACTCTTTGTTTCCTGTCTGCCAACCAATTTTCTATCCGTGTTAGTACCCTACCCCCAATACCATGTGCTCTAATTTTGCCCACTAATCTCCTATGTGGGACCTTATCAAAGGCTTTCTGAAAGTCCAGGTACACTACATCCACAGGCTCTCCCTTGTCCATTTTCATAGTTACATCATCAAAAAATTCCAGAAGATTAGTCAAGCATGATTTCCCCTTCGTAAATCCATGCTGACTCGGACCGATCCTGTTACTGCTATCCAAATGTGCCGCTATTTCATCTTTTATAATTGACTCCAACATCTTCCCCACCACTGATGTCAGGCTAACTGGTCTATAATTCCCTGTTTTCTCTCTCCTTCCTTTCATAAAAAGTGGGATAACATTAGCTACCCTCCAACCCTCAGGAACTGATCCTGAATCAGTCGAGAAGTGTGAGTGCAGGTATGGCAGGTCTGGGATTTCTGAAGGTTCTGCTACAAGTGCCAGGATTAAGGCTGTGATGAAGAAAATCGAAGTGAGAAGAGAGAAGGTTTTGTTGTTAGGATCCATATGAGAACTTGTAGGTTGGACAAAGAATGGGGCTCTGCTAAAATAATAGGAACAGATATATTTCCATTTAGAAAGGAAAATCACAAAGCTTCTTTGTTGTCTGGATTACAGCCTGAACCATGTGCAGGTTGCATTGGGTGAAGAAGATCAGAGACTTGGATGTGTGGCTCAAAGATTAGTGTGAGAAGCATGGTGCCAATTCATAAGATACTGCCACCACTACAGGGGAAGAGAGGCTTGTTCAGTTGAATTGGGTTGCAACCAGTGATCCAGCAAATCAAATTATTCAGGCTGTAGAGAAGGCTATAAAATAATTGGGGGGGGGGGGGGGTTGGGTGTTTGTGGGACATTTCTCCTGAGGAAACTTAAAAAGGAAAAAGACATAGTGACAGGCAATGAACGCCTGAATGTACAAAAAAAATCCCAAAATAACAGTCATAGCAGAGCAAAGTGCTGCTCTGCATTACAGCCTGGTATTGAGGCTCCAATGCACAAGATCACAAAATGACGCTGCCTGGTAGAGGAATAGGGTTCTCAAGTTGGTAAAGGGGATTCAGCGTCAGTGGGCAAAAATGGACATGGTGGGCCTGTTACAGTGTTGTACGACTCCATGAGTGATTGATATTAAAGAAATGAGGGACATGGATGAGTGCAAGGTGGTGCTGAGGTAAAAGATAGACCACGTTTATTGAATGACCGAGAGGGAATGAAGGGCTGAATGGACCGATCCCATTTCTTCCTAGCTCAGCACAGCCGGCAACGCGCAGCAGATTCTCCACGGCAGGCGTGGTGGAGGTGTCCACAGGCTGTGCCGGGGATTGGAACCCGGCTCCCGCAAAGACTGCCAGGAGAGACCGAGGCTCCGACCCGAATTCCAGGACCCAGGCCCCAGGCCCCACCGCCAATCATCAACATTCCCGAAAGATCCGCCCCATTCTGCTTCCGATTGGTCGCTGCCCCGGCATTTCATAAATATTGGATAAGGTGGGCGCTGCTTGTGGTGAGAGGAGACACAGACCCGGTAAGGGGGAAGAGAGCGGTCAGACTTGGCGGTACCGGGGGGGGGGTTTACACCGAGCGGTCAGACCTGGCGGTACCGGGGGTGGGTTTACACCGAGCGGTCAGACCTGGCGGTACCGGGGGGGTTTACACCGAGCGGTCAGACCTGGCGGTACCGGGGGGGTTTACACCGAGCGGTCAGACCTGGCGGTACCGGGGGGGTTTACACCGAGCGGTCAGACCTGGCGGTACCGGGGGGGTTTACACCGAGCGGTCAGACCTGGCGGTACCGGGGGGGTTTACACCGAGCGGTCAGACCTGGCGGTACCGGGGGGGTTTACACCGAGCGGTCAGACCTGGCGGTACCGGGGGGGTTTACACCGAGCGGTCAGACCTGGCGGTACCGGGGGGGTTTACACCGAGCGGTCAGACCTGGCGGTACCGGGGGGGTTTACACCGAGCGGTCAGACCTGGCGGTACCGGGGGGGTTTACACCGAGCGGTCAGACCTGGCGGTACCGGGGGGGTTTACACCGAGCGGTCAGACCTGGCGGTACCGGGGGTGGGTTTACACCGAGCGGTCAGACCTGGCGGTACCGGGGGTGGGTTTACACCGAGCGGTCAGACCTGGCGGTACCGGGGGGGTTTACACCGAGCGGTCAGACCTGGCGGTACCGGGGGGGTTTACACCGAGCGGTCAGACCTGGCGGTACCGGGGGTGGGTTTACACCGAGCGGTCAGACCTGGCGGTACCGGGGGGGTTTACACCGAGCGGTCAGACCTGGCGGTACCGGGTGGGTTTACACCGAGCGGTCAGACCTGGCGGTACCGGGTGGGTTTACACCGAGCGGTCAGACCTGGCGGTACCGGGTGGGTTTACACCGAGCGGTCAGACCTGGCGGTACCGGGTGGGTTTACACCGAGCGGTCAGACCTGGCGGTACCGGGTGGGTTTACACCGAGCGGTCAGACCTGGCGGTACCGGGGGGGTTTACACCGAGCGGTCAGACCTGGCGGTACCGGGGGGGTTTACACCGAGCGGTCAGACCTGGCGGTACCGGGGGTGGGTTTACACCGAGCGGTCAGACCTGGCGGGTACCGGGGGGGTTTACACCGAGCGGTCAGACCTGGCGGTACCGGGGGGGGGGGGGGGTTTACACCGAGCGGTCAGACCTGGCGGTACCGGGTGGGTTTACACCGAGCGGTCAGACCTGGCGGTACCGGGTGGGTTTACACCGAGCGGTCAGACCTGGCGGTACCGGGGGGGTTTACACCGAGTGGTCAGACCTGGCGGTACCGGGGGGGTTTACACCGAGTGGTCAGACCTGGCGGTACCGGGGGTGGGTTTACACCGAGCGGTCAGACCTGGCGGTACCGGGGGGGGGGGGGGTTTACACCGAGCGGTCAGACCTGGCGGTACCGGGGGGGTTTACACCGAGTGGTCAGACCTGGCGGTACCGGGGGGGTTTACACCGAGCGGTCAGACCTGGCGGTACCGGGGGGGGGGGTTTACACCGAGCGGTCAGACCTGGCGGTACCGGGGGGGTTTACACCGAGCGGTCAGACCTGGCGGTACCGGGGGGTTTACACCGAGCGGTCAGACCTGGTGGTACCGGGGGATCACATTGAGCGGTCAGACCTGGCGGTAGCAGGAGAATTACAAAGCCGGACAATTAAACCCGACAGCATCACGAGATTAAAGTGGGCGATCAGAGCGGTCGGGTTAAACCGGGGCGACATTGAGAAGGGGCGTTCAACCTGGAGAGAATTAAACCTGCGGCTGTGAGGGGTAGAGTGAAACCCAGTAGGACTGGCGAGGATTTATACGCAGTGGAACCGTGGGTGGGAAGGAGTTAAACCGGACAAATACCAGAGATGGGGTGGAGGATATTAGCACTGTCGTTTTAGGGAGAAGTGCATGGTAAAAATGGGCAAAGACTATCCCAGAGTGTTCATAGGCAGAGGAATGTTAGCGGGAAATAACCTTTTTTGCTTGGATCAAAGTGAGCCAATATGAATTTGTGAAAGGTGGGTGATGCCCAATGAACCTGCTTCAGTGGTTTTGAAGAGGTAAATAAAGCATTCCCAGAGGAATGTCCATGGACCTCCCTTTCATTGGGCTGTGCTGCTTAAAGCTGTAAGGTAGAATGGAAGGGCTGCCAAGTAGCCTGAGGAAGTGTGACAATGGGTGGTGTTCATGTTTACTCAAGTTGCCATGTCACAAAGATGGGTAGATTTGAAAGGAATTTACATTCTGAAGAATTGTGAATAGATTACATTTCAAAACTTTAATATGCAATCAGTCATTTTGGATAGAACAGCAGAGATTAAAATGCTAAATATGATGGTTACAGAGTCCAAACAGGCTTGGGCATCATGTAAAAACAACACTAAACACTAAGTCATTATGTGGAGAGTACTGGAGTAGTAGGACTGGGCTGCTGTCATGAACCGATGGCCTGTGAGCTATCAGCTATCCCTGCCATGGGTTTGCCAACAGGTCCTAGAATTCTTCTGGAGAATCCCAACTCCTTTAAAAAAAAAAGTGGCCCATGATTCCAGGGGAAGCGCACACAGAAACCAAGGACCAAAGAGGCTAGAGTTTAGGTCCCAATCTTTCCCTTCGCCTCCATGTGCTATGTCTTTGTTGCCAGACTCACGATGCTTGAGGTTTCTCCAGGCTGGGATTGCTTCTGTCCAATTCAGTTGTGGTGGGTGAAGGCAAGTCTTTCTCAGGCTAGCAATGAGAAGGGGGCATCTCCTGGCTGTTGAGGGTCATTGATGATGGATGCCGCCTTTTGAAATTGACCTCGATGGCTGGGAGGCTAGTGCCCCTGATGGAGTAAGCTGAGTTTACAGCCCTACCCGTACTAGTACTCATGCACGATTCACAGTCTACTAGTATGCAGAAATTAGGAAAGCTAAAGTTTATTGTTGTGTGAACTGGATGGGGGTTGTATTGGAACTTCTAGTTACCGGTAAATCACAACGGTTGGCTCAGTACACAATATGATTGTGAGAAATGTTAGGAATAGTTAGGCTTGTTCCACTGAAGTTTATATTTTTACAAAAGGGATTTAATTGAACCAGATAATGTATTGACAGTGAGCACAGAGAGGATGTGGGAGAATGCAGAAGCAAGAGTGAAGAAATGAAGGATCTTCCCTTTAAGCCAGAAATGAGGGGAAATTCTTACTCATCCTACTGAGCCTTTGTTACTCTCTTCCTCAAAGGCGGGTAAAAGCCAAGTATTTTGATAGTTTTAAAGAGAGTTAGATTCTTGATGAGAAGGAGACAGGAATGCAGATTGGAAATCACAGACAGATCAGCTACAATTTTATAGAATGGTGGAATAGGATTGAGAGGCGAGTTGTCTTCTCCTGCCTCAGCTTGTCATGTAATTAAATGCTCTGGTGATTACAATGATTTTACTCAAAGTGTAACTAAATATTTTTACTGTGAAAATACTCACAATGCAACTGGGGCATTGACTTGAAACACGATCTATCTTTTTCTTTCTATAGCCTGGCCTGCTGAGTAACCCCTGCATTTTGTGTTTTTTATTTCAGATCACAGCATTTGCATTTTTTTTTGCTTCTCAAAACACCTCTGTTTATCAGGCATGTTATTTTACAGGCTGGCTAGGCTGTTCTTTAGTTGAATGGTGATGTTCTGTACAATGGGACAAGGTTGCTATTGTTTTTAATGCAAGTGTTCCTCGTGGGCCCGGGATCACCCTGCTTTTTATGTGAGATGGCCTGACTTCTGTGCCATAATTAAATGGTGAAATGTCGTATTGTATTTGTTCTGAACTGGGTTGCTGCCAATTTTCACAATAGCTGGCAGGGTAACTCGGTTAGTTTTCTGGCGAGGTTAACTGCGGGTGTAATTGATTTGCTGTGGGATTACCGGCAAGGTGATTGGTGATGGAGCTAGTACTTTCTGGTCAATGGGCCATTCAGTGGGTGAGCAAAAGCCTTGGAGACTCCCCATCTCCTTTGAAACTGACATTTGCCAAGAAGCTCCCTACTGCCATTTTTGGTCAGGGGTCTTTCTCCTGTGCTTCACTTTTGTGTCAGAAATTGCCCATCTCCGCAGCTTGAAGGTCCCCTTTTCTTCTCCAGCCTGGTAGTTCTCACCCTTTCAGATTCCATCAACTGTCTCCCCTCGATCCCTCTGCTTCTGTCATCTGCCCATCACTTGGATCCACCTTTCACCTGTCAGGCTCCCCTCCAATGTTTTATACTGTCTATCTCCTCTCTATCTTGAAGGATCTTGGCCATTTCCTCCCACCAGTGCTGCCTGACCTGCTGAGTTCCTGCAGTCTCCTGTGTTCCCCAGTCCCAGGCTCACCTCAGCTGAAACAGCTGCTTCCTCTCTTCCCACCTCTGCCTCTTTCCCCACCTGGAGCTTTCTCCTCTTTCCTCCAGTCCCATCACCGGTTGTTGTTGGCCCTGCTCACTGATTCCCCTCCTGCATGAGTTGCACTTTACCCTGCTGTGACACGGAGGATGGTTTGGTCTGTGAGCAGGCATCGTGTGTTCACGGTGGACAATATCCTTTCAGTGGAACTGAAAAGGGGGTGGGGTGGGAATGCTGGAATGGGGTAGGACATTCTCCTGCATCAGGGAATTCAGGAGGCCAGTTGATGGTCCAGTGGGGCTGCTGAGGCAGAGGGCAGTGTCTGATGCTGACTTTGTGTCACAGCAGCTGTGATGTGAAGTCGGCTACATGCAGTTCAAATGGAGCAGGGTCAGTGTTGTGAAGCACTGAGACGTTGACTGTGCAGGGGCTTGGGCTGTGTGTTACAGTCTCTCCCTCACAGCACCCTCCCCATTGTATTTCTGTCAGCTTGTCTGTTTGTCTTCTCCTCACTCCTCCCCCTTGCCTCCCCATCCCACCCCCTGGCTCCCTTCCGTCCAGCCATCATCCCTCCCCTCGCCTCCCCCTCACTGTCCCCCACCATTTTCTTTTTCTTTTTTCTTCACCACTCTTCTGCTCTTCCCTTTCTCCAATAGTTTTCTCTTCCTTTCCCCTTCTCTCCACCCTTCCTGACTCTTTCACTCTCTGCAGCTCTCCCTCTCACCCATCCCCCACCCATTCTCCCTCTTTCCCTCCTCCGTCCCTCCCTCCTCCGTCCCTCCCTCCTCCGTCCCTCCCTCCTCCGTCCCTCCCTCCTCCGTCCCTCCCTCCTCCGTCCCTCCCTCCTCCGTCCCTCCCTCCTCCGTCCCTCCCTCCTCCGTCCCTCCCTCCTCCGTCCCTCCCTCCTCCGTCCCTCCCTCCTCCGTCCCTCCCTCCTCCGTCCCTCTCTTTCCCCTCCTCCTGGCACTCTGACATCCATTGGATCTCTGTGTGTTGTGTTGATGTCTGTATTCCTGTCTGCCAGGCACCTGATAATTTTCCAGCATATCCCGGTCCTGTCTGATGTGGATTGGTTTTCATTGATTTCACTCTTATTTCGAGGCTGTGAGGGTTTGGTGCCGAGATCAAGCTAACTGATGGTGGTTACCATAATTTTTTCCTTCCCTTGGTGAGCCACTTCTGTTTAAAAGAGGAAACACGTTTTAAGCTTCCTGTTGTAGTTGCTGAGAGTATCATATCGGTGAGCCTTCACCTCGTCTGCAAAGAGCAATCTTGCTTTCAGCCCAGTGATGGAAATTCGGCTTTGGTATGTCTGATTTGTTCTGTGAATGGCAGACCTAAAAGGCATTTTCTGTGCTTTTGAATTGCAGGCAGCAACAGTGACTAATTCCGGAGAGAGAGAAGGAGGCGAGAGAGAGAGAGAGAACAAAGTGTTTGTTAACTCTGTCACTGTGCCCTAATTTTCCATTGATGCAAAGAAAAACTTCGTGCAGAGCCTGAGTCGAAAGCCTTCGGTAAGTGTCTGTGCTTTTGTTTTCGCTTTGCTGAGCCCGAGGCTGTGCCCGGCTGCCTGACTTTTCACCTACTTTCTGAAGTGAGTAATGATGACATTGGCTGGGTGGAGGGGTGAGGGCTTTTCTGGCCTGAGCTGAGCTATGCAGCAATAAACAAGATTACGGCAAATCCAGTCACCTTTAAATCTGCCACTTTCTGTGTAAAATCACAAGCTGCATCAGAGCTGGAACCTGTTCCTCCAGTCCCGACCTTGTCAATGAAAGAAACAGAAGATTAATAGGCCATTTGGCTCCTTGCTGCTACCCCATTATTCAGACTGTTGGGGTTGATTCCCAAAATTAGAACAAAGTTAATAATAATCTGTTTTGTTTGAATGCCAATGACACAGCAGTCATTTCAGAGAGGACAGATCTGTTGGCTGATGGGATGGCGGGAGGATCCTGAGTTGCAAGAGAGTAATTGTGAAATGATTGCATTTGGTTGTCATAAAGACAGGGTAGGGGCAGCCAGGGAGCATGTCATTGGTAGCTGGTAGGAAAACTAGGCAGCTAGAATTAGCAATCAGACACACTATATTCCACTAGTATCCCTTCGATTCCTTTAACAAGCCAAAATTTTCAATCTTCAATTGTCAATGAATTGTTACAGCCTCCTAGAGTTGAAGAATTCTGGGTTAGGAACTTGCATCTCATCTTTCTCCTAAATGGCTGACACTTCATTTTGAGGATCTAGCCATTCCAACCAGGAGAAGCATGCACTCTGCCAACGCCTGTAAGAGTGCTGTATGTTTCATCTGAAACTAGGGGAAAGATGATCGAATACTGGAGAAACTCAAAAGGACGGGCAGCATCTCTGGAGGTGTCGTGGTTTCTCGTGCCCCACAAATGACCAAGAGACGCAGAAGATTCTTCAAGAAGGGTTAAACTTTAATTTGCAAATCAAAGCTGAGACAGTCATTGAGCTAGTCGCTGATTGCCCACCGATCCTTGTACATAGCATTTTTTATAGCAATCTCCTGGTCCAGTTGCATTAGCATATGCAATCGGTCTATAGTTGCGTATCACCCGTACCACACGTACATCTTGCCACTATTGTTTTTATTCATTGACTTAATCATGTTCTAATCTACATCTCTTAGCTACCTCTCATTAACACACCATTGTCTTCTACATTCTTAAGATTTCATTCTCCTACTAAATTGAGTACATGCATATCAAATAGCAAGTTTCAAAACTGACTTCATAGTTTTGATTACACAGCAAAATTTATACTTTTATACTCCAATATATCCCCCCTTTGAGACCCAGAGGGGCTCACACAGAGAAAGAAGACTAAGAGTCTGCGCACAAAAGCCCCAATAAACTCAAGCACTTATTCCCAAATCTCGGGTTAAACTATAATTTTCTGCGCCAAGACCTCAAAGTACTCTCTCCCTGTTACCCTGGGCCGCTGAGCCAAAAACCTGTCCCTTTGTACCTGAGACAGGGAAAAAGACTCAGAAGCCCTTACAATCTACTCCCACACTGTCGTTTTGTTATAGTTCGTCCTGCAGGTGTTGTAGGCTGTAACGATACAGGGTGGACAAAGGTGAGGCAGTGGATGTCATTTACTTGGACTTTCAGCAGGTGTTTGATAAGGTTGCCACACATGAGGCTGCTTAACAAGATAAAATCCTATGGTGTCATAGGAAAGATACTGGCATGGATAGCAGAATGGCTGACGGCAGGAGACAGTGAGTGGGAATGAAGGGGGCCTTTTCTGATTGGCTGCCAGTGACTAGTGCTGTTCCTCGGGTCAGTATTGGGACTGCTGCTTTTCACATTGCTTTGTCAGTGATGTGGATAATGGAATTGATGGCTTTGTGGCAAAGTTTGCAAATGATATGAAGACAGGTGGAGGGGTAGGTCGTACTGAGGAAGCAATGTGATTGGAGCAGGACTTAGACACATTGGAAGAATGAGCAAAAACGTGGCAGATGGAATACAGTGTTGGGAAATGTACGATGATGCATTTTGATAAAAGAAACAATAGTGCAGACAACAACACACACAAAATGCTGGTGGAACACAGCAGGCCAGGCAGCATCTATAGGGGAGAAGCGCTGTCAACGTTTCGGGCCGAGACCCTTCGTCAGGACTAACTGAAAGGAAAGATAGTAAGAGATTTGAAAGTAGTGGGGGGAGGGGGAAATGCGAAATGATAGGAGAAGAACCGAGGGGGTGGGATGAAGCTAAGAGCTGGAAAGGTGATTGACGAAAGTGATACAGAACTGGAGAAGGGAAAGGATCATGGGACGGGAGTCCTTGGGACAAAGAAAGGGGGGGGGGGGACACCAGAGGGAGATGGAGAACAGGCAAACAACTAAATATGTCAGGGATGGGGTAAGAAGGGGAGGAGGGGCATTAACGGAAGTTAGAGAAGTCAATGTTCATGCCATCAGGTTGGAGGCTACCCAGCCAGTATATAAGGTGTTGTTCCTCCAACCTGAGTTTGGATTCATTTTGACAATAGAGGAGGCAAAGAATAGACATATGGGAATGGGACGTGGAATTAAAATGTGTGGCCACTGGGAGATCCTGCTTTCTCTCGTGGACCGAGCGTAGTGCAGACTATTATCTAAATGGGGAGAAGGTTCAAACATCAGAGTTGCAGAGGGACTTGGGATTCCTGACGCCAGATTCCCAGAAGGTTAATTCACAGGTTAGATCTGTGATAAAGAAGGCAAATGCAATGTTGGCATTTATTTCAAGAGGAATAGAATATAAAAGCAAGAAAATAATGTTGAGCTTTTATAAGACACTAGTCAGGCTGCACTTGGAGAATTGTCAACATTTTTGGGCCCCATATCTCAGAAAGGATGTGTTGTCATTGGAGAGGGTCCAGAGGAGGTTCACAAAGGATGATTCCAGGAATGAAGGGGTTAACATATGAGTAGTGTTTGGCAGCTTTGGGCCTGTACTCACTGGAATTTAGAAGAATATGGGGATGATCTCATTGAAACCTGCTGAATGTTGAAAGGTTGAGAGAGGGTGGATGTGCAGAGGATGTTTCCTATGGTGGGGTTATCTAGATCTAGAGGGCACAGCCTCAAAAATGAGGGGCGACCCTTTAGAACAGAGGTAAGGAGCGATTGTTTTAGCCAGAGAGTAGTGAATCTGTGGAATGCTCCGCCACAGACTGCAGTGGAGGCCAAGTCTGTGCGTATATTTAAGATGGAAGTTGAAAGTTTCCTGATCAGTCATGGCATCAAAGGATATGGTGAGAAGACAGGTGTATGGGGTTGAGTGGGATCTGGGATTAGCCATGATGGAATATCAGAGCAGACTCGAGGGGATGAATGGCCTAATTCTGCTCCTATGTCATAAGATCTAACATGGATAAATTGGGCTGAAAAGCCTCCTTTTATATGTGGTGAAGTTTTAATGGTCATGTCGAAGGCCCATCTCCTCACCACATGGGAACAGCAACTCAGTGCTGAAATGGTGGGCTTTGAAATTCCATTGCAGCACCTGCAGGATTTCACTATAACTTGGATTCACTGACAGGATCTGCTTTTGGTGTGGCAGCTTATGACGGGCTCGTGGCTAGCAGCGAGTGGTATATAGTTCTCCAGGCAGAGAGGAAGGGACTTCAGCCTAATTACTCTCATTGTCTTAAGTTACCCTCCCCACCTGCTTTCTATAACTGCCATTGAATCAGCCCCCTGCTCTTCCACCCATCTGTGGACAGAACTGCACCACGGCAGCCCCCTGGATCTGCACTTCCACAACTTACAGTCCTGACTTCACGGGTGTTAAATGAGATCATTCCACATTTACTTCTGTGACAACTCTCTCAGCTCAGGTCCCCCTTCCCATCCATCAGCAAAGGTTCTCTCCAAGTTAGCTGCCTGTTGGTCTTGGGTTTCCACTTACAACCGGTTCTTATCACTTCTCTATGATTAGAGAGTCAGCCCCAAGGGCCCGGACTGGCTGATTGACCACAGCCTCAGCAAGTAATGCTAAGGGAACCTTTCCTGTTTATCTCAGCTTCCTGATCCCCCAATATCTCTCTGTGAAAGTTGTTTTATTTGTCTCTGCTAGACGAGATGATCTCTGAGGGGAGAGTTCATGGTTACAGGCTGCATGTGAGTTATTGGCTGCAACAAACCAGTTGCACAATTTTCATCTTTTCAGTACCACTGTAGCTAGAGACTTTAATCGCTGGTTGGTGAGTGGTGACATGGTGCAGGGTGAGTGAGTACACAGGCAGATTGCTTCCAAATATCCAACACATCACGGACTTTGGAACTGATAAACATCAGGAGGGAGACTCTAGCAGTAAATTCAGTGCAGTTGCCAAATAGAATGGAGTTCATAGTCTGAAGAACAAAG
The DNA here is from genome assembly GCF_048418815.1 of Hemitrygon akajei. Taxonomy (NCBI): domain Eukaryota; kingdom Metazoa; phylum Chordata; class Chondrichthyes; order Myliobatiformes; family Dasyatidae; genus Hemitrygon; species Hemitrygon akajei. Next base: position 115,355,628 of record NC_133129.1, on the reverse strand, counting down.
ATGAGTCACACACAGAAAATGATTCCAGATAAATGGAAGTTAGGCTTGCATCTTTGAGGCAGGATGTGACAATAACTGATTCTATATTGGCATGTTCTCATCTTGAAAGGGTAGTTAGTTACGGAGGGGGCTCACCTGACCAAGCTGTGCAGCAGGATATAATCTTTGCACAAAGGTGTTTGATCCAGCTGGGCTGATGGCTTCTAAATATTGGATATGTGAAGAATGGTTCATGCTCCATTTAGGGTTGTAGATCAATAGATTCTCCGGTATCGTTATAGTTAGGATTTACCCACTTGCCCGCACCTGCTTTTGGAACAGCTGCCATTTCCAGTGGCTGCAGCCTGCTTCTCTCTTCAGCCTCGGTGACTGATAGAAAGCCTTCTGTAAATGTATTGGTACATGATGGTGGAGTTGATGGCAAGTCTACATGGGTTGTGAAAGAGGTTAATTGGGTTTCCCATTTTGGATAAAGAACCAAGATGGTCAGGTGTTGGAACACCGGTGTGGAAAGGACAAGCAGAGAACTTTTGTTATCCTTTTTAATGTTGTTATCAGGACCTAATGGGTTTTAAAGAAGAATGCTACAGAGATAGTCGTACTGTTGGTTGCTATTGGAGTATGCAATACAATTCCGGGATCGGTTCTTGGCCTCCATTATTGACTGCTTACATCAATGATCTGAATGTATGTAAGGTTTCCAAATTTGCCAATGATAGATGGAAGGGCATGTTGTGATGAGCCCATTGTGACTTTATAAATAGGGTATCTATAGATCAGGTGAGTTTGTAAAAACCTTACAAATAGCAGACATCCCACCTCTCTTGGAAGTTCCGGCAGTCTCCGGCGTATTGATAGTGGCTCCCTGACCCCCGCAACTTATATACAACACAGTATCCCGGAAAATTTTTAGAGCAAGCTTGGTGGGTGGGGAGGGAGAGGGGGAGAGAGGAGGAGAAATCTTGATTGGTCTCTCTTTGTGCTAAGTAGACCTGTCAGTTTTCTCTTTGGGCGGGATTTGCAGTCGACCTCTCTCCTCTCTTTCATTGTCCATCAGTTTAGTTTAGTGTCCTGCAGCCCCATGGCAGAGTGTTCCAAAAAAAGAAAATATAAAACGTACTTCACCCCAGACTACATTAAAGTGTACCCCTGCTTAATAGGGGTCAAAATAATGACAGTATTGCTTGCTGCACTGTTTGCAACAGTGACTTAACGTTTCAACGTGAAGGACTGGTGCCAAACTACAAAAGTTTGCCAGGTGATGAGTTCTGGGGGAAGCTGTCCAAAGTAAAATCTGTGAGCACAGGGCAGTGGAGATTCAAAGAGCTCTGCCAGTTGATGGAGCTGCTTTTGGTGCTGCCAAATTTGAATTGGGATGTAGAAAGGGCATTCAGCATGGTGCCCTTTTAGAATTTAAGGAAGTGAGAGATAAGGGGAATCAAAAGGTGGGTTATTACTTGTTTCTTTTCAGGTTTATTATCAGTGACATGTTGTGAAATTTGCGGTTTAGCTGAAGTGATAGAGTGCAGTACAAAAATTTACTGTGTTACAGTAAGGATATAAATAGTGCAGAAAGGGAGCAAAATAGTGAGTGTTCATGAACCATTCCGAAATCTGATTCAGATTCAGTTCATTTAGAAACCACAAATGCAATGCAGTTAAAAAATGAGACAACGTTCCTCCAGAATGGTATCACAAAAGCACATGACAAAACAGACTACACCAGAAAATCCACATAACGTTTGGCAATCCCCAATCCAGAGTCCGGAGACACATAGTTACAACATACAGTTACAACAGTGCAAACAATAACATAATTGATAAAAAAACAGACCATGGGCACAGTAAAAAATAGTCCAGAGATGTTAATAGACTATAAGTTCGAAAGAAACCACCACACAGTTTCCACAAGTCCTCAGGGTCCCATCCCAAGTCAATAGACAATAGGCAATAGGTGCAGAAGTAGACCATTCGACCCTTTGAGCCTGCACCGCCATTTTGAGATCATGGCTGATCAATTCCTATCAATACCCGGTTCCTGCCTTGTCCCCATATCCCTTGATTTCCCTATCCATAAGATACCTATCTAGCTCCTTCTTGAAAGCATCCAGAGAATTGGCCTCCACTACCTTCCGAGGCAGTGCATTCCAGACCCCCACAACTCTCTGGGAGAAGAAGTTTTTCCTTAACTTTGTCCTAAATGACCTACCCCTTATTCTCAAACCATGCCCTCTGGTACTGGACTCTCCCAGCATCTGGAACATATTTCCTGCCTCTATCTTGTCCAATCCCTTAATAATCTTATATGTTTCAATCAGATCCCCTCTCAATCTCCTTAATTCCAGCATGTACAAGCCCAGTCTCTCTAACCTCTATGCTGCACTTCCTCTACAGCCAGGATGTCCTTCCTTAACCCTGGAGACCAAAACTGTACACAATGCTCCAGGTGTGGTCTCATCAGGGCTCTGTACAAATGCAAGAGGATTTCCTTGCTCTTGTACTCAATTCCCTTTGTAATAAAGGCCAACATTTCATTAGCCTTCTTCACTGCCTGCTGCACTTGCTCATTCACCTTCAGTGACTGATGAACAAGGACTCCGAGATCTCTTTGTATTACTCCCTTACCCAACTCTATACCGTTCAGATAATAATCTGCCTTCCTGTTCTTACTCCCAAAGTGGATAACCTCACACTTATTCACATTAAACGCCATCTGCCAAGTATCTGCCCACTCTCCCAGCCTATCCAAGTCACCCTGAATTCTCCTAACATCCTCATCACATGTCACACTGCCACCCAGCTTAGTATCATCAGCAAATTTGCTGATGTTATTTTCTATGCCTTCATCCAAATCGTTAACGTAAATGGTAAACAGCTGTGGTCCCAATACCGAGCCCTGTGGCACCCCACTAGTCACCACCTGCCATTCCGAGAAACACCCATTCACCGCTACCCTTTGCTTTCTATCTGCCAACCAGTTTTCTATCCATGTCAATGCCTTCCCCCCGATGCCCTGAGCTTTGATTTTACCCACCAATCTTCTATGTGGGACCTTATCAAATGCCTTCTGAAAATCGAGGTACACTACATCCACTGGATCTCCCCCGTCTAACTTCCTGGTTACATCTTCGAAAAACTCCCAACAGATTAGTCAAGCATGATTTACCTTTGGTAAATCCATGCTGGCTCGGCCCAATCCTATCACTGCTATCTAGATATGCCACTATTTCATCCTTAATAACGGACTCTAGCATCTTTCCCACCACCGATGTCATGCTGACAGGTCGATAGTTCTCTGTTTTCTCTCTCCCTCCTTTCTTAAAAAGTGGGATAACATTAGCCATTCTCCAATCCTCAGGAACTGATCCTGAATCTAAGGAACATTGGAAAATGATTACCAATGCATCCGCAATTTCCAGGGCCACCTCCTTTAGTACCCTAGGGTGCAGACCATCTGGACCTGGGGATTTGTCAGCCTTCAGTCCCATCAGTCTTCTCATCACCGTTTCCTTCCGAATGTCAATCTGTTTCATTTCCTCTGTTACCCTATGTCCTTGGCCCATCCATACATCTGGGAGATTGCTTGTGTCTTCCTTAGTGAAAACAGATCTAAAGTACTCATTAAATTCTTCTGCCATTTCTCTGTTTCCCTTAGCAATTTCACCCAATTCATTCTTCAAGGGCCCAACATTGTTCTTAACTATCATCCCATCCTTACAAAGGAATATAACTAGGATGTATGTGGGGATTGGACAGGTTCACTAGATGGTGTGGAAGGTGCTGCAATCTGGATTTGCTCTGGAGGCAGCTGGATGCTTAATGTTTCAGGTTGAGACCTTGTATCAGGACTGAGAATGTAGAGCTGAGATAGGAAGTATAAAGAGGTGGGGCAGGGGCTGGGGTCAGTGGGTGGAACCAAGTCTTGAGGGGGATAATGGAGAAGACAGCAGAATGAGGGGGTGGAGAGGTGAAGTTGGTTGCTGGGTAATGGGTAGACACAGATAAGAGAACAGGGAAACAGAGCCAGTGGTGGGATGGGGGGAGGTGGAGACTGGAAGGTGGTAGGTAGAGACGCAAGAGGCTGCGGGCAAAAGGTGATGGGTTGAACTAGATACGAAGGGATGGATGGTAGATAGATGGAAGCTGCCTCCTCCTCCACCTCACCTTTGCCTCTCATCTCTTCAATGCTGGAGGAATTTGCCTGACATGTGAAGGTCGACCCACTTCTTTGATTTTCATCAGGGTATTTCCTGGATTGGAGAGCTTTAGTTATGAGAAGACACTGGATAGGCCAGTTTGCTTTCCCTGGAACAAAGTAGGCCAAGGGGTGTGACCTGTTGGAGGTATATAAGATTTTTGAAAGTCAAAAAGTAAAGTAGATAGTCAAACTCTTTTCTGCCCTTGGTTGCAATATCAAAAAAAGGACATAGGCTTAAGCTGAGAGGAAAGGCTTTTAAAGGGGGCCTGAAGGGACATTTTGTTCAGAGAGAGGTCGATATCAGGAGTTTTCTTCAAGAGGAGGTGGTGGAATCAGAAAAAATCACTAAGTTCAAGAGATGCCATACAGGCTCTTGAATAGGCAAAGAACTGGTGCTAATGCTGGCAAATAGGATGGGAAAATGATCGACAGGACCTGGTGGCCGAGAGGCCTATTCTGAGTCTGACTCTGAAGTTAAAGCTTTAATGAAGCTGATCAGATAGTGAAGGCCACAGGAGGGAGCTATCGTCCTGAAATCCTTGTGTGTTTCAACTGACCTGCATCATCCTAACCCTACTTCATCAACACAACACTACTACTGTGGACTTGTCTCTCATTGTGGTTTTTCTTGTGCTAATGTCTTGTTTAGCATAGTTTTTTCCATTTACTCTGGTACAATTTGTGAATATTTTATATTCTGTGTGTTACCTGTGCCTGCATTGCTGCTGCAAGCAAGTTTTTCATTGTAGTTGTTCCTCACCGTACCTGTGCATATGACAGTAAACTTGACTTGAGAACAATTGCAAGTGAGAACATTTTTGAGCGGTGCCATCCCACCCCACGCCGCGCTGCCCTGGTCCAGCCTGTCAAACAACTCGTCTCACTCGGCCCGGCTAATCTGCCTCTGGTCCAGCCTGTCAAACAACTCGTCTCACTCGGCCCGGCTAATCTGCCTCTGGTCCAGCCTGTCAAACAACTCGTCTCACTCGGCCCGGCTAATCTGCCTCTGGTCCAGCCTGTCAAACAACTCGTCTCACTCGGCCCGGCTAATCTGCCTCTGGTCCAGCCTGTCAAACAACTCGTCTCACTCGGCCCGGCTAATCTGCCTCTGGTCCAGCCTGTCAAACAACTCGTCTCACTCGGTCCGGCTAATCTGCCTCTGGTCCAGCCTGTCAAACAACTCGTCTCACTCGGCCCGGCTAATCTGCCTCTGGTCCAGCCTGTCAAACAACTCGTCTCACTCGGTCCGGCTAATCTGCCTCTGGTCCAGCCTGTCAAACAACTCGTCTCACTCGGCCCGGCTAATCTGCCTCTGGTCCAGCCTGTCAAACAACTCGTCTCACTCGGCCCGGCTAATCTGCCTCTGGTCCAGCCTGTCAAACAACTCGTCTCACTCGGCCCGGCTAATCTGCCTCTGGTCCAGCCTGTCAAACAACTTGTCTCACTCGGCCCGGCTAATCTGCCTCTGGTCCAGCCTGTCAAACAACTCGTCTCACTCGGCCCGGCTAATCTGCCTCTGGTCCAGCCTGTCAAACAACTCGTCTCACTCGGCCCGGCTAATCTGCCTCTGGTCCAGCCTGTCAAACAACTCGGCTCACTCGGCCCGACTAATCTGCCTCTGGTCCAGCCTGTCAAACAACTCGGCTCACTCGGCCCGGCTAATCTGCCTCTGGTCCAGCCTGTCAAACAACTCGTCTCACTCGGCCCGGCTAATCTGCCCTGGTCCAGCCTGTCAAACAACTCGGCTTACTCGGCCCGGCTCATCTGCCTCTGGTCCAGCCTGTCAAACAACTCGTCTCACTCGGCCCGGCTAATCTGCCCTGGTCCAGCCTGTCAAACAACTCGGCTCACTCGGCCCGGCTAATCTGCCTCTGGTCCAGCCTGTCAAACAACTCGTCTCACTCGGCCCGGCTAATCTGCCCTGGTCCAGCCTGTCAAACAACTCGGCTCACTCGGCCCGGCTCATCTGCCTCTGACCCAGTACAGCTTTTACTATGGGTCCACTGCAGAAGACTATTCCCCCCCCCCCCCCCCAAGAATTAACTATACAGCCCTGTACAACGTGAGCAGTGATTCAACAGTGAGAAACTGTTCAGGACTGCTCTTTCTGTAAGGGAAAAATAGCAAAACAAATCTCATGTAGCCATTTATTGAAACCCAGAAATCTGTAGGTGTACAAATCTGGAATAAAAAAAAATGTTGGAGATACCAGCAGGTCAGGCAGTGTCTACAAAGAGGAATAGAGCCAACATATCATCATAGTTTGGAAAAGCTCCAATCAGTGTGTCTTAAGTTTCAGGGAAGGTGGAGACAATGCGGATGAAATCTGTAACAGAGTGGCAGACAGGAGAGTTTGTGATGCAAACATTTGTTGCTGCTACGCACAAGCACCCCATATCTAGAAAAGGATGGACTGGCATTGGAGAGGGTCCAGAGGATAATCCCTGGAATGAAAGGGTTAGAGCATAACGAACATTTGATGGCTCTGGGCATGTACTGTCTGGAGTTTGGAAGAATGAGGGTATCTCACTGAAACCTGAATACTGAAAGACCAAAATAGTGGATGTGGAGAGGATATTTCCAATACTGGGAGAGGCTAAGACCACAGGGAAAAGTTCAAAGTAAATTTATTATCGAAGTACATATATGGCCAAATACAACCAGCGGGCATACTCAATAAATCTATAAATAGAATAATAACTAAAACAGAATCAGTGAACAAACTTGGGTGTTTAACTGGTGGCCAAAGCACAATAAACCATGTAAATACACAAAAAAGTAATAATAGTAAATAAATATAGAGAACATGAGATGAAAAGTCCTTGAAAGTGAATCCGTAGGTTGTGGGAACATTTCAATGATGGAGCAAGTGATGTTGAGTGAAGTTAACCTCTTTGGTTCAAGAGCCTCATGGTTGAAGGGCAATAACTATTCTTGAACCTGGTGGTGTGAGCCCTGAGGCTTCTGTACCACCTTCCTGATGGCAGTAGAGAGATGACAGCATGTCCTGGGCGGTGGGGGTCCCTGATGATGGATGCTGCTTTCCTGCGACAGTGGTGATGTACTCAGTGGTGGGGAAGGCTTTACCGTGATGGACTGGGCCATATCCACTATTTTTTTTGTTGGATTTGCTGTTCAAGGGCATTGGTGTTTCCATACCAGACTGTAATACAGCCAGTCATTATACTCTCCACAACACATCTATTTGTTAAAGTTTTGGATGTCATGACTCCTGAGGAAGTAGAGGTACTGCAGTGATTTCTTCATAATTGAATGTGAGCTAGCACAACCTCGGAATGGAAGACTGTCCCTTAGAACAGAGATGAGAAGGAATTTCTTTAACCAGAGGGTGCTAATCTATGGGATTCTTTGCCACTGATAGCTGTGAAAATCAAATTACTGGGTCTATTTAGAGTGGAGTTTGATAGGCTTCATGATTAGTCAGGACATCAAATTTTATGGGAGAAAACAGGAGAATGGGGTTGAGAGGGAAAATGATTAAACAGCAGAGCAGACTCAACAAGGCTGGCCATGGCTAGAATTAACTCCTGTCTAAACCAGGACCTGCAATTTACATGTTGTCACAATGGGTCTACAGCAGATGCAATCTCACTGACTCCACTCTGTTTTGGATCACCTGGACAATCGTAATATTCACGTCAGGCTGCTGTTTATTGATTACAGCTCAGGATTCAACACAGTCATACCCTCAATTCTAATCAAAAAGCTCCAAAACCTGGACTTCTGTACCTCCCTCTGTCACTGGATGCTTGCCTTCATCACCGGAAGACCACAGTCTGTGCTGATCGGATATAACATCTTCTCACTGACAATCAACACTGGTGCACCTCAAGGATGCATAATTAGTTCACTGCTCTACTCTCTCTACACCCACAATTGTCTGGCAAGGGATAGCTCAAACACCGTCCATAAATCTGTTGACAGCACAACTATTATTGGCAGAATTTCAGATGGTGACGAGGTGGGGTACAGGAGTGAGGTAGATCATCTGGTTGAGTGGTGTTGCAGCCCTTGCTCTCAACGTCAATAAGACCGAGGAATGAATAGTGGACTTCAGGAAGGGTAAGTCGAGAAAACACACACCAGTCCTCAACAAGGGATCAGAAGTGGAAAGAGTGAGCAGTTTCAACACAAAATGCTGGGGGAGCTCAGCAGATGGGGCAACATCTATGGAAAAGCGTTAACAATCGACGTTTCGGGCTGAGGCCCTTCATAGTAAATGGAAAAAGAGATTAGAAGCCAGAGTAAGAAGGTGGGGGAGGGGAGGAAGTAGTAGGTGATGGGTGAAACCGGGAGGGGGGAGGAGTGAAGTAAAGAGCTGGGAAGTTGATTGGTGAAAGAGAGAAAGGGCTGGAGAAGGGGGAATGGTAGGAGAGGACAGAAGGCCATGGAAGAAGGGGAAGGAGGAGGTGCACCAGAGGGAGGTGATGTGCAGGTAAGGAGATAAGGTGAGAGAGGGAAATGGGAATGGGGAATAGTGAAGGAGAAGGGGGAGAGGCAATTATCAGAATTTTGAGAAATTGATGTTCATGCCATCAGGTCAAAGACTACCCAGAAAGGCTATAAGATGTTGCTCCTCCAACCTGAGTGTGGCCTCATCGTGGCAGTGAAGGAGGCCATGGACTGTCATGTCCGAATGGGAAGTAGAATTGACCACCAGGAGATTCCGCTATTCCTGGTGGACGGAGTGTAGCGGTCTACGTCAGATCTCACTGATATATAGGAGGCCACACTGGGAGCACCGGATACAGTAGATGAGCCCAACAGACTCACAGGTGAAGTGTTGCTTCACCTGGAAGGACTGTTTGGGGCCCTGAATGGTGGTGAGGGGCAGGCGTAGCACTTACTCCACTTGCAAGGATAAGTGCCGGGGAGGGGGAGACGAATGGACATGGGAGTCGCATAGGGAGTGATCCCTGTGGAAAGCAGAAAATGCGGGGGAGAGAAAGATGTGCTTGTTGGTGGGATCCCGTTGCAGATGGTAGACGTCATAGAGAATTATGTGCTGGATGCAGAGGCTGATGGGGTGGCAGAGGAAACCTTTCCCTGGTGTGGTGGCTGGTGGATGGGATGAGGGCAGGTGGGTGTGAGACAGAAGAGATGCAAGTGAGGGTAGCATTGATGGTGGATGAAGGAAAAGCCCTTTCTTTGAAGAAGGAGGACATTTCTGGAATGAAAAGCCTCACCCGGAGAGCAGATGTGGCAGAGACAGAGGAACTGAGAGAAGGGGATGGTATTTTTACAAGTATCAGGGTGGGAAGAGGTATAGTCCATGTAGCTGTGAGAGTCAGTGGGTTTATGATGGACATCACTGTATAAACTGTCTCCAGAGATAGAGCCAGATCGAGAAGGGGAGGAAGGTGTCGAAAATACACGGGGAAATTTGAGGGCAGGATGCAAGTTGAAGGCAAAGTTGATGAAGTCGATGAGCTCAGCATGGGTGCAGGAAGCAGCACCAATGCAGTCGCTGATGTAGCGGAGGAAAACTTTGCGAGTGATACCAGTGTGGGCTTGGAACATCGACTGTTGCACGTAGCTGATATAAAGGCAGGCATAGCTGGGACCCATGCGAATGCCCATGGCTATGCCTTTTGCTTGGAGGAACCAAAGGAGAAATTGAGAGTGAGGACTAATTTTGCCAGACAAAGGAGAGTGGTGGTAGAGGGGAACTGGTTGGGTTTGGTATCCAGAAAGAAGTGAGAGCAGTTTCAAGTTCCTGGTTGTCAACATCTGAGGATCTATCCTAGGCCCAGCATATTGATGCAGTTGCAAAGAAGGCACGATACTGCCTAATTTCATTGGGAATTTGAGAATTGGTATATCACCTAAGCTGCTTGCAAATTTCTACAGATATACCATGGAATGCATCACTATCACCATCTGGTACGGAGGGGCCACTGCACAGGATTAAAAAAGCTGCAAGAAGTTGTAAACTTGGCCAGCTTCATAATAGGTACTGTACCAGCCTCCCTCGCGTCCAGGACACCTTTAAAAGGTGACGCCTGAGAAAGGCAGCATCCATCATTAAGGACCCCCATCACCCAGAACATGCCCTCTTTTCGTTGTTAACCATCAAGGAAGTGGTACAGGAGCCTGAAGACACACTCAACATTTCCAGAACAGCTTCTTTTCCTCTGTCATCAGATTTCTGACTGGACAGTGAACCCATGAAACCCTTAGATTTGTTTACCTCGCTTTTTTCCACTACTTAATTTATGTATATAATCTGTGTGTGTGTGTTTATATATAATTTTTAATGTAGTTTATAGTTTTTTTTATTATGTATTGCAATATGCTGCTGCCACAAAACAATAAATTTCACGACATATGTTGGTGATATTAGAACTTAATTCTAAATGGCCTGATTCTGCTCCTATGTCATATGGTCATGTGAACTTAAGAGTATGGTGGAAAGGCGTACAACTTGCAAATGATCAGCTTTGGAGGAGCTATAAATGGGAAAGGGAGAGGAGGGAAAAACCGGTGCTGCAACTGTGTGATTTAGAACCCAGCAAATGCTGGAAATCTGAACTAAAGGAGAATGCTGGAAATACCCAGCAGGACAGGCAGCATCGGTAGAGAGAGAAACTCTGCTGACCTCACATTGGAATCAGCCACTTCTGATTATGAGATCCAATTGAATTCTGTATTTAGTCCTGAGAAGGCTGGGACTCATGGGACCAAACTAAAGAGAGTTCATCAGGCTGGGACTTCATTTGCTAGAGCCTAGGACAGTGAGCGGTGGTCACACAGAGCTGTGTAAAATCTCAAAGGGCATAGTTAGAGTGAATACACACAGTACTTTTCCCAGGGCTGAGGAATCAAGATCTAGAGGGAAGGGTTTGGGGTAAGAAGGAGAAATTTAATTGGAACCTGAGGGGCAACGTTTTCATCCAGAGGGTGGTCCATATATGAAGTGAACTGCCAGAGGAAGTCATTGGGGGAGGTACATGTACATGGACAGGAGAGGTTTCGAGGGATATGGTCAAACATGGGTAAATGAGACTAGCTGGTATCTTGGTGAGTATGGACTGTTTGGTTCTTGCTTTTGTGCTGTGTAACTCTATGATTCTTATTGAAACTGCACAGAGGGAAGGTGAGGTGCTGTTCTCAACTTTGACATTGTTGGAAGGGTTTGATAGGCCGAAGGCAGAAGTGAGATGGAGAATTAAAGTGTTAAGTGACTGGAAGCTCAGAGTCACCTTATTCGATGAACAGAGGGGTTCCACAAAGCAGGCACTCAATTTATATTTAGTTGGGGGATAGGGAAATGGGATTGCTCTGAAAGGTGGCATAGACAATGAGCCAAATGGCCTGTGTTATCAGGAAATCAAAGGGGAAGAAAGATGAGAAAACTGAGGAAAAGATAAGTTAGGGATCTGAATGGTGGGAAGGGTAGGGCAACTATTGCCTTTTGTGTGCTTGCCTGGGGAAGGGTCTATGATAAAGCGATTGTGAGCTGATTCAGGGAGTACGAAGGGAAAGATCCCTCCAGAAAACCGAGAGGATAGGAAGACGTGCCTGTCAGTGGCATCTTGTTAAAGGCAGGTGGATCTGTTGGCTGGTAGGGTAGAAAGTGAGGACAAAGGAGGCCATCATCACTCTGGGTGGGAGGAGAGAGAAGGAGAAGAAATGGAGGAAATTGAATGGACTGTTTTTATGGCCACTTGACACTCCACCTGTCAATGCTTAACTGTCTCCACACACAGTGGCAGGAAAGATTGCCAGTGTTATCAGGCAATGTATTCCAATATCCTGCCAACAACACTTGAATCCAGGCCCTGGTAGGTGAGCTGTGAGTGATTGTCCTTGGCTTCAGAACAACATCTGACCGTCACTGCCGGGGGAGCAATGGGCAGCAAGAGATTCTGCAGGACAACAGGTTCCTGCAGATGCTGGAAATCTTCAGCAACACCCACCAAATGCTGACTGGAGGAACTCAGCAGGTCAGGTAACATCTGTCCAGGGAAATAAACAGTCAACATCTCAGGCTGAGACCCTTCATCAGGGCTGGAAAGGAAGAGAGGAAAAGCCAGAATAAGGAGGGGAGGGGGAGGAGTACATCTGTCAATTGATAGGTGAGAGGGAAGGAGGTGGGAGGGAGGGCAATTTGAGTTATGAGGTTACTCCAAGTTAATGCAGTGAAGGGATTTGAAATAGATGGGAGACCTGATAAAGGTTTATAAGATGATGAGAAGCATGAATAGAGTTGATGCCCAGTATGTTTTTCCCAGGATCGAGATGTCTAATACCAGAGGGGAGAGGGGAAAAGAGGTGTGAAGGGAGCTTTTAGCACAGAGTGCTGGGTGGCTGGAACGCTCTGCCAGGGATGGAGGCAGATATCAAGATGCTCTTAGGCACATGAATGAGCAGAGAATGGAGGGATGTGAGCAGAAGGAATTAGTTCTGTTAGGCATTTAATGGCTGGTTTAATTCATTCAGTACAGCATTGTGGACTGAATGACCTGTTCCTGGACTTACTCTTCTATGTTCTGTCAGCAAGAGGGACATAAAATATTTTGTGAGGTTGAGAAAGGAAGGGGAGGCAGTAAATTTAATGGGAGAGGTAGAGGAGAGCTGGCTGAGAGGTGAGGGGAAGTGCAGGGCACAAAGTGGTCAGTCTGACTTGTGCAAGTTGGTAGCTGACGTGGGTGGTGAGTGTGACTGTTGCCCTGTTCTAGAGTTCTGATAAGCATTGCAAAACAGTGTAGAGGCTGAGTACAGTGGAACGTTCTGCCCAGCTCACTGTGCTCTGTCACTGTCAGGTTCTCTGCTGCCCTTGTTTGCACAATATAATGAATGGCATCTGGATATCTGATCCTGTTGATATAAGAAATAGAAGCAGGAGTAGGCCATCTGGCCCTTCGAACCTGTTCCGTCATTCAATAAGATCATGGCGGATCTGACCATGGACTCATTTCCACTTACCTGCATTTTCCCCGTAACCCTTAATTCCCCTACTATTCAAAAATCTATCCAACCTTGTCTTAAATATATTTACTGACGTAGCCTCCACTGATTCATTGGGCAGAGAATTCCACAGGTTCACCACTCTCTGGGAAAAGCAGTTCCTCCTCACCTCCATCCTAAATCTACTCCCCCGAATCTTGAGGCTATGTCCCCTACTTCTAGTCTCACCAACCAGTGGAAACAAATTTCCTGCCTTTATCTTATTTATCCCTTTCATAATTTTATATGTTTCTGTAAGATCTCCTCTCATCCTTCTGAATTCCAGCATGTACAGTCCCAGGCAACTCAATCTCTCCTCATAGTCTAACCCCCTCATCTCTGAAATCAACCTGGTGAACCTTCTCTGCACTGCCTCCAAAGCCAGTATATCCTTCCCCAGGTAAGGAGACCAGAACCGCAGACAGTACTCTAGATGCGGCCTCACCAGTACCCTGTACAGTTGCAGCGTAATGTCCCTGTACTTGAATTCAATCCCTCTAGTAATGAAGGCCAACATTCCATTTGTCTTCTCGATAGCCTGCTGACCTGCAAACCAACCTTTTGAGATTTTGAGATCAAGCACAAGCACTCTCAAGCCCTTCTGCAAGCAGCATGCTGCAATCTTTTACCATTTAAATAATAATCTGCTCTTCCATTTTTCCTTCCAAAGTGGATGACCTTGCATTTACCAACATGGTACTCTATCTGCCAAACCCTTCCCCACTCACTTAACCTATCTATATCTCTCTGCAGACTCTCCGTATCCTCTGCATAATTTGCTTTTCCACTCCATTTAGTGTCATCAGCAAACTTAGATACACTACCCTCGGTCCCCTCTTCCAGATCATTAATGTATATCATGAACGGTTGCGGGCCTAGCACCGATCCCTGCGGCACCACCGCTCACCACTGATTGCCAACCAGAGAAACACCCATGTATCCCAACTTTCTGCTTTCTATTGGTTAATCAATCCTCTATCCATGCTGTCATCACCCCCAATTCCATGCATTCTTATTTATGGATAAGTCGTTTATGTGGCATGTTATTGAATGCCTTCTGGAAATCCAAGTAAATAATCTATCCACTGCTCTCATTATATTCTCAAAGAACTCCAGTAAGTTTGTCAAGCAGGACCTGCCGTTGCTGAATCCACGCTGCATCTGCCTGATGGATCCATTTCTTTCCAGATGCCTTGCTATTTCTTCTTTAATGATAGCTTCAAGCATTTTCCCAACCACAGATGTTAAACTAACTGGCCTATAGTTACCTGCCTTTTGCCTGCATCCTTTTTTGAACAGTAGCGTGACATTTGCCTTCTTCCAATCTGCTGGGACCTGCCTAGAGTCCAGAGAATTTTGGTAAATTATCACCAAAACCTCTTCTATAATATCTGCTATTTCTTGAGTGTCAGAAACGAGCCACGCTCCCGAATAATGGCTTCAAGACAAATTCAAGGAAACAGAGTTTATTAACAGTTCTGCAGAGCTGGGCCCCCTCAGAGAAGGGAACCCTGAACCTTACAGGGCAGCAGGTTTTATCCTTCTTCCTTACCCCTCCCCTCCCTGACTCGGGAGGTACACAGTGTTTTCCCATTCCATATTTGGAGTTGTTTTTTTACACATTTCTGTAAAACAATAGTCCATATCTCAGGACTTCAATGATTCCACAAACAGTTAATCTTGTCAGGGCTTCTGCATTCATAATTAAATCACATTTGTTTACTGACTTTAACCCTGACATAATTAAATCACATTTGTTTTCTGCACTGACCCCCAACCTCTTTCAGAAACGCACATCTTAATTTACTTCAACTCTCACAATTCCACCCTTTTTCTTTTTAAGATGTGCGTAGCAGCTAGCATTTCTCCTTTTTCCAGGGGGCCCACTGTCCTTCCTCCGCCCCCCGTGGAGGGTCAACTTTCTTCTTTAATAGCATAAGTTTTAGCTCATTTGTCCCATGTTGGGGTATTGCTACTGCCTGAAGTTGTGACACACTTCGTCTTATTAGTGCTTGTACACAGGGAATGAGGCAGGGTAAAAGCATCAAACTCATTAATCCACCTCCCACCATCCAGAGTACTGTTCGCCACCAACCGCCTTTATTATAGACCTGATAGTACGGCTTACCATTTTCCCAACACCCTTCTGCTTTTATCATAACAACGGTCATTTACATGCGAGTGGGATACGAAGGATCCAGGGATCACCCTCTGCCCCACTCGTACCACGGTTCTGCACTTGTCACATTTCCCTTCAATTTCCCTGACATATAGAATCAAATATATTACAGTCAATAATGTTACAGTCCACATAGAGTTCATTTTTGCTGCCTTTTTAGCTTCACCACCAACGGTTCTTCACCGAAAACACAGGTCCACTCAGTGCGGCTTTCGGGCTTCACAGGTCCTTTTACCCTGGATGCGTGTGTCCACCCTTTTTCTTTTGTCCGTATAGCCGCCTCTGTTGTTAGCAGGACCTGGAAAGGGCCTTCCCACTGTGGCTGTAACTTCTCCGGCTTCCAGGTCCTTACCAGAACCCAATCTCCAGGCACGATCTGATGTAAAGCAAAGTCGAGCGGCGGAGTCTGGGCCAAGAGACCCTTTTTCCGCAGTTCTGCAAAGGAACGGGACAAGGCCAGTAAATTGTTCTTTACAAATAAATCACCCCCCTGTAGTGTGGGATACCCCTCTATTTTATTTCAATATGGCAGTCCAAAGAGCATCTCATAAGGAGATACTCCTATGTCCTTCCGGGGCGCTGTACGTATTCTCAGGAGAGCGATCGGCAAACACTTGGTCCATGGTAGCTTGGTTTCCAACATCAACTTGGTTAGCTGTGCCTTCAGGGTGCTGTTCATTCGTTCTACTCTTCCCGAACTCTGGGGATGCCACGGGGTATGGTACTTCCATTTGAACGTAAACATGTCACGACTGCTCTCTTCTAGCGGGCAACTCCAGAAGGCGGCTTTTAGATCTATTACACTGAACCATTCATGGTCAGGGGAGATCTTACTCATCAGCGTGTAAGGGTTGGGCACTACCGGGTATCGGGTTTGAACTGCTGCATTTAGGCCCCGCAGGTCTTGTACCATCCGATAAGTCCCATCTGGCTTTCGCACCGGAAGTATTGGGGTATTATATGGTGACATACATTCCTCCAGTAGTCCGTCAGCGATCAATCCCTCAATCACCGGCTGCAGCCCTTTTCTTCCTTCCATCGCAATGGGGTACTGCTTCCTTCTCACTGGGCGACTGTCTGGTAACAAGGTAATCTGTAAAGGGCTGATGTTCAATCCTCCCCTGATTCCCTCTCTATACCATACCTCGGGCTCTATTTTCCGATCGTCTTCCTCTTTTAATGCGAATAATTTTACTATTATTTCTCCATTGCTTGGCACTGTTCCAATACCCAATTGAACTTGCAGATCTCTTCCTAATAGATTAAATCCTGCCGAGGGCAGCAGGAGGAGGTCCCGTCTAGTTGCTCTATCTTCATATCCGACTTCCACATTGTCCACAATTGGCACTTGTATTGTCTTTCCTCCGATACCGGATACCCCATTACCTTTGTTCCAGTTTGGGCGCTGGGAGGTATTTGGATTACGCTAGATCTTTCGGCACCCGAATCTACCATAAAGGTTGTATCTGACCCTTGGGGACCTACTTTTAAATTTACCAGGGGTTCCTGCTGATAATTCATCCCCAAGGGGTGGAACCCCCGACCTCCCTAGTCTTCATCTTCCATCATGGCATACGACTGGACTTCCTGTCGGTATCTGGGGCACTCGCGCCTGAAGTGTCCCTCTTCATTGCAGTGAAAACATCTAGGGGCCCTCCTGGGTCCCCTACTTCGATCTTGGCTGCCACTTCGTCCCGGCCATGGGTCTCTTCTTTCTCTTTTGTCTGCGGTCACCTGTTGGACCGTCTGGACCATTATCTTGGCTGCTTTCTTTTGTTTCTCTTTGTCCCTCCTGACAAAGACCTTCTGAGCCTCACGGAGTAATTCACTCAAGGGCTTGCTGTTCCAATCTTCCATTTTCTCCAGCTTTTTCCTAATGTCCGGCCAGGCTTTGGACACAAGCTCTACTCGAATTAGTTGTTGTCCCACCTCTGTCTCTGGGTCTACTCCTGCGTATTGTTGCATATTTTTCCGAATCCTATCCAGGAAATCTGACGGGGTTTCATCGGGGTTCTGGTGACTTCCAAAGGCCTTAGTGAAGTTGTATCCCTTTGGCACAGCCTGTCTTATTCCCTTTATTAGGAATTCTCGCATATCTCTCATTTCTTCGGCCCCCCTCCGTTTGCTTATCCCAGCCTGGGTCCACAAGAGGGAATTTCTGTTGCGGCTCTGCTTCGTTTGGCCTTTCCTTTTCCCACATTACTATGGCCGCCTGTCTTATCATTTGTCTTTCTTGGGTGGAAAACAAGGTTCCCATAATTGAGTACATTTCATCCCAGGTATAAATGTTGGGTCCTAGGAATTGATCCAACTGTTCGGCCAGGCCCATGGGGTCTTCTAATAGGCCTTTAATTTCCTTTTTAAAATTCTGTACCTCAGCGCTAGTCAGAGGAACATTAACATACCCCGTCCCTCCATTTGCTCCTCCCATAGGTACTTCTCTCAGAGGATATAGTCTGGCGGTCTGTTCGACTTCCTCTTTGTGATTTTTAGCTGTTTGTGACCTGGTTTCCATCCTCCTAGCTCCTGCATTCCACGGTTTTGCACGCTCCGTTTCCTCTTCACCCTGGTCTGCATTTTCTCCAGCTGCAGTTGCCGATTCATTTTCACTTTCCCTTGCCTCAAGGTCATCGATTTGCGGAGCGGTAGGGGGCACATGAGGGGGGCGGCAGGTGCTCGAGCACCTCCCATGTATTCTGTTTCTGTCCCCCTTCATTTATCGTTTTTCAATTTATAACTATTTGTCGTTGGTAACCAGCATAGGGCATAATCACTTTCTTCGGGTTTAACGTTAGGTTTTGAATTCACGTACAGATTAAGGGCTTGTTGTACCCAATCCTCGCTAGACCCGAACTTAGGCCATCACACAGCCGACCCTTGGATTGGCTGGCGGGACCAGAATTCACAGTACTGTATCATTTTTTTCTTTGACTTTCCTTTTCGCCTCCCGTAATCCCAATTTTCTAATATCCGTCCCAACGGACTATCAGGGGGTACCCCGGGGTATTTTTCATCATTGGCGCCTGGAATTCCTTTACCCTTTTCTCTCTTAGACCCCTTATTCCCCATCTTGAGGACTTGCCCGGTTCCAATCCACCCGCAGGCTACCCCGTGGTTCCGCACTTCTTGCGCACCACGTCACTGCAGGAATTTAATTTGAATGTGACCCACCTAGCTCGATCACTCCTGTCCAATTCCAGAACCTGTATTCCCGCGATCGCCCAGGAATCCACTCGCAGGCTACCCCGTAGTTCCACAATTCTCGTTTACCACGTCACTGCAGGATCTCTTACCTGGGTCCTGTGCACAGAAATTACTCGATCGCTCACTGTCTCGACTGCCTCGACAACCCCTCTTTGTTTCCTTGAGTCCGCCGGATATCACTCGCTCAAGCCGCGCGGGGCGACGAGCAAGGAATCAGGGACTGCCGAACTCGGCAGGGTGCACCTTCTCCGATGTCCTTCCTTACCCCCCTCACGGCCGGAGTGTGGATCCCGGACGAGCACCCCAAGTTGTCAGAAACGAGCCACGCTCCCGAATAATGGCTTCAAGACAAATTCAAGGAAACAAAGTTTATTAACAGTTCTGCAGAGCTGGGTGCCTTCAGAGAAGGGAACCCTGAACCTTACAGGGCAGCAGGTTTTATCCTTCTTCCTTACCCCTCCCCTCCCTGACTCGGGAGGTACACAGTGTTTTCCCATTCCATATTTGGAGTTGTTTTTTTACACATTTCTGTAAAACAATAGTCCATATCTCAGGACTTCAATGATTCCACAAACAGTTAATCTTGTCAGGGCTTCTGCATTCATAATTAAATCACATTTGTTTACTGACTTTAACCCCGACATAATTAAATCACATTTGTTTTCTGCACCGACCCCCAACCTCTTTCAGAAACGCACATCTTAATTTACTTCAACTCTCACATTGAGCACTGTGAAAAATCTCTTGAAAGTCTTCCACTGTTCCTTAACCATCCCACTATATAGCCTGTGTTCCCAGTCCTTCCTTATTCCACTGTAGTCTCCCATGTTTAAGCATAATTACACTGGTTTTAGATTGAACTATTCCACCCTCCATTTGTATGAGAAATTCAATCATACTGTGATCACTCTTCCCAAGAGGATCCCTAACTACAAGATTGCTAATTTTACCTGTCTCATTGCACAGGACCAGATCCAAGATAGCACGTTCCCTTGTAGGCTCAGTAACATGCTCTTCAAGAAAGCTGTGACGTTTGCATTCTATGAAGACCTGCTCAAGACTGCCTCAATGAACTTGATTCACCCAAACTCTGTGCAAATTAAAACTCCCCACGAAAAATGCTGCTCCATTCTTTCATGCCTCAGATATTTCTTGGATTATTGCCTGTGCCATTGTAATGTTGTTATTTGGTGGCCTGTAGTCGACTCCCACCTGTGTCTTTTTTGCCCCTTTTCTATTCTTAATCTCTACCCAGATGGATTCAACTTTCCGCTCCTTAGAACTTATATCGTCTCTCAATGTCGCCCTGATCTCATCTTTAATTAAGAGCGCTACTCCCCTTACCTTCCTGCATATCCTTCCATATTTCCTGATATCTTTGGATGGATATTTAATTCCCAATCCTCTCCATCCTACAAGTACGTTTCTGTAATGGTCACTAAATTACACCCCTTTATACTGATTTATGTCACAAGTTCATTAACCGTGTTATAAATACTGTTGGCATTCAGATAAAGTGCCCTTACACTCATTGTGCTTTTAAAATCTAGTAATCTTTGTCACTTATGTATTTGATTTTTCTGTACTCACCCTTGCTTTTCTCTTTTTTAACTTTTCCCTTTATTTTATCTTTATGCACACTTTTCTCTTTTACTTTATCCATACTTCTCCAATCTGTTGAACCCCCTCCCCTGCTATTTAGTTTAAAGCCCTATCCACAGCTCTAGTTATGCGATTCACTAGGATCCAGATCCCATCACGGTTCAGGCGGAGCCTGTCCCATTGGAGCAGCTCCCTCCTTCCCCAATACTGGTGCCAGTTTCCCAGGAATTCAAACCCTCTTCTCCCACACCAGTCCTTGAGCCACACAATTAACTTCTTGACCCTGTGCCAATTTGCACGTGGCTCAGATAGTAATCTGGAGATTACCACATTTTTGGTTCTGCTTTTAATAGCTGCTCAAATTCCCTCAGCAGAACCTCTTTCCTTATTCTACCTATGTCGTTGATACCCACGTGGACCGTGACAACTGGATCTTTCCCCTCCCACTGCAAACTCCTCCTCAGGACAGGTAAGATGTCCTGGACCCGAGCACCAGGCAGGTAACACAGCCTTTAGGGCGATCTATCCCCACGACAGAGAGCTTTGTCTGTTCCCCTGACGATACTGTGTCAATTACCACTACAGCAGTACCTTGTGTCCCACTGCTGAGCTCCTGGCCGCTTGTACATTCCCTGTGTGTGCAAGCATTGGAGAAGAGGCTGTTTACTCTTGCATCTTCAACACCCTCTATCTACCCTGCCTTCTCCAGATCAGAATCATGCTTATTATCATCGATATGTCTCGTGAAATGTGTTGTAGTGTGGCAACAGAGCAGTGTGCGATATAGTGGTATTGGATTATTATTGCAATGGAAAGCCTGTCTTGTGTTCTGGTCATACAGCTCAGATCATTGCACAGCACATTGAGGTAAAAACAATAACAGTGAGGTGTAACAGCTACAGAGAAAGTGAAGCTGTGTAGGTATTGATTACAGTGTAGGTTATCAATAAGGTGCAAGATCGTAAGGTAGATTGTAGGGTTAAGTGTCTATCTTACTGTACTAAAGACCCATTTAATAGTCTTATTACAGTGATTTAGAAACTGTCCTTGAGCCTGTGGGAATGTGCTTTTAGGCTTTTGAATCTTCTGCCCTGATGGAAGGTGGAGAAGAAAGAATGGGTAGGGTTGGCAGTTTTAGTGAGGTGGGGTGGGGTGGAGCTGGGTTTGGGGACAAGTGGTTCCTATGACGTGCTGAGCAGTTTTGTGTGTTCCTGGACAGAGCAGTTGCCACATCAAGCCATTATGCATCAAGATAGGATGCTTTCTAAGGTCATTAAAAACTACGTTGTTACTAATGTAAATAAATACTGCAACATAGATGAATAAGATTTAAAAAAGAGAGAGTGTGAGTTCATGAACCTGTACGGGGGGTGATTCTAAGAAGTGGCTGGCTGCTGCCTCTTACTGGTTGCCCAAGGGATGGGAGAGCCTGTTCACCAGATGTCTGTGTCTCCATCAGGGCTGACAACTCCAGATGGCAGAAGCTCACCAGGCTGTGGCATTTCAGTTCACCGTCACCCCGGATGGCATCGACTTGCAGCTGAGCCATGAGGCGCTGAAACAAGTCTACTTGTCTGGTCTGCGGTCGTGGAAGAAACGTCTCCGACGGTACAAAGTAAGATCTCCTTCGATCGTGTATTCAGGGAAGGCAAAGCTGGTGTGTGTCTGTCTGTGTTTGGGGTAGAGGGTGGTTACTTGTACTGCTCTGGGGGCACCTCTCAATGGCACAAGTTACCTATACCACACTGGGGCTCTGGTTATTTACACCCCTGACTGCTCCCCCAGTGATGCAGGAACTGTGCAGGGCATAGAGTGTGTGAGTTGGGAGATTAGCGCAAGTCTTTATGACACTTTAGATCACTGTATGCCGTTCTGGCCGCTAAACTCCAGGAAGGGTGTAAATGCACTGGAGAGGGTCCAAGGAGATTTGATGCCAGGACCTCAGCCCTCAGTGGCATCGATGGCTTGTGATGCTCTGACCAGGATCACACATGCTGTCTTCATGATGCTGCTGCGGTACCAGGAACACTCAGATAATCAAATTGTCTGTAAACTGAGCTGAGAGGTCCTGGGGCCACATGAGGATCTGTGGCGAGGGGCCTTGGTTAGTGTGCGGTCCAACCTTTGCTGAATTATCTGTTGATTCTTCTCCATAGAATGGGATCCTGACGGGGGTTTATCCTGCCAGCCCCTCCAGCTGGCTCTTCGTGGTGGTGGCTGTGATCGCAACGATGTACGCCCGCGTCGACCCTTCTCTGGGAATGATCGAGAAGATCCGGGGTCACCTGCCTACCAAGTAGGTGCTAGAGCTGCTGACCTCGCCGCTGGAGGTTTCTGGGTATCATCTGTTGCTACATTAACCTTTCTTCTTTGGCAGTGGTTACCTGTCCAACCAGAGTGAGAACATCCTGAGTGGTCTGCTCTTCGGGACGGGACTCTGGATTGCCTTGGTCTTCACCATGCGCCAGACACTGAAGCTGCTTCTTTCCTATCACGGCTGGATGTACGTCGCACACGGCAAAACCCCAGGCCACATCAAGCTCTGGATGGTAAGTCAATGCCACCCAAACCCTATGCCTGATGTCATTCCAGAGCTGTGGGAAAGGAAGGTTTGTTAGTTTCCCTGTGTCTACACAACAGTTCAAAATCAGCACCACAGCCCCCTCACACCTCTGGGATCTGGAGAGGTTACTGGGAGATGGGGAAAGAAATGCCTCCAGAGGTTCTTGATCCTCAGGGACATGGGTGGGAAAAATATTCTTGTTGGGTATGTACCATTTTCAGCTATTTGGCAGAAACACAATCCTTTAATTAAAGGCTGTGTAAGGGAACCCAGAAGCATAAGATGTTACCTTCCTGTGGGATGGGATAGAATAGATTGGGGCCGAGTTCAGAATGGAATGGATTGATCTTGTGTCTGGGTCTGGCATAAGATAGATTATGCGTGGGTCTGTGGTGGAATAAATTTGGCTTGGATTTGGGTATAGAATGGGATGGTTTTGGTTTGGGTCCAGGTGGGATTAATTGGGCCTGAGTCTGGAGCGAGATTGGGGCCTAGTTCAGAATGGAATGGATTGATCTTTTGTCTGGGTCTGGCATAAGATAGATTATGCGTGGGTCTGTGGTGGAATAAATTTGGCTTGGATTTGGGTATAGAAAGGGATGGTTTTGGTTTGGGTCCAGGTGGGATTAATTGGGCCTGAGTCTGGAGCGAGATGGATTGTCTCGGGGTCTGGGTTTGGGACGGGAAGGATTGGGCTGGGAATGGGGATGGATTGGGAGTGGGTCTGGGCAGGGTGGATAGGGTTCAGAATGGTGATGGATTGGGTGTGGGTCTGGGGAGGGAAGGATTGGGATAGGAATGGGGATGGATTGGGTGTGGGTCTGGGGAGGGAAGGATTGGGTTGGGAATGGGGATGGATTGGGTGTGGGTCTGGGGAGGGAAGGATTGGGTTGGGAATGGGGATGGATTGGGTGTGGGTCTGGGACAGGATGGATAGGGTTGGGAATGGGGATGGATTGGGTATGGGTCTGGGGAGGGAAGGATTGGGTTGGGACGGGATGGATTGGGTTGGGAATGGGGATGGATTGGGTGTGTGGCTGGGGATGGAAGGATTGGGTTGGGAATGGGGATGGATTGGGTGTGGGTCTGGGGAGGGATGGATTGGGTTGGGAATGGGGATGGATTGGGTGTGGGTCTGGGACAGGATGGATAGGGTTGGGAATGGGGATGGATTGGGTGTGGGTCTGGGGAGGGAAGGTTTGGATTGGGAATGGGGATGGATTGGGTGTGGGTCTGGGGCAGGGTGGAAAGGGTTGGGAATGGGGATGGATTGGGTGTGGGTCTGGGGAGGGAAGGATTGGTTTGGGAATGGGGATGGATTGGGTGTGGGTCTGGGGAGGGAAGGATTGGGTTGGGAATGGGGATGGATTGAGTGTGTGTCTGGGGATGGAAGGATTGGGTTGGGAATGGGGATGGATTGGGTGTGGGTCTGGGGAGGGATGGATTGGGTTGGGAATCGGGATGGATTGGGTTGGGAATGGGGATGGATTGGGTGTGGGTCTGGGACAGGATGGATAGGGTTGGGAATGGGGATGGATTGGGTGTGGGTCTGGGGAGGGATGGATTGGGTTGGGACTCGGGATGGATTGGGTTGGGAATGGGGATGGATTGGGTGTGGGTCTGGGACAGGATGGATAGGGTTGGGAATGGGGATGGATTGGGTGTGGGTCTGGGGAGGGAAGGATTGGGTTAGGAATGGGGATGGATTGGGTGTGGGTCTGGGGAGGGATAGATTATGTCTGAGGTGGGATGGATTGGGTCTGGCGTTTGGATCAGGATAGATTGGTCTGGGTCTGGGATGGAATGGTCTATGTCTAGGGCAGAATATATTAGGTTGGGAATGGGGGTGGGTATTTGAGTCACTCAATTGTTGCCCCTTTCCCTGTTGAGTTGTGTCTGGTGCAGTTCTCCTTAATATGATCGAGTGAATTTATTTCTGGATCTTCATTGTCATGTCTCCTCACAGCTGATGGTGAAGATCTTCTCTGGCCGTAAGCCCCTGACATACAGTTTCCAGACTTCTCTGCCCCGACTTCCCGTACCAGCTGTCAAGGACACCATGGGAAAGGTGAGTGGATCGCAGTTATTAATCCATTTAGGCTGAATAATGGTCTAAGTGTCCCAGGAGTTACTTCAGCTTGTCACAGTCTGGACAATCGAACAAGTGAGGTCCTGATATAACTGCTCCCAGCCACCGTAAACACTGTGGGCTCAGTATTTTTCGACTTTTGTTTCAAGCTTGTTATCAACACTGAATTTCCTAAAGCAGTATTCAGCTGAGACAACCTTGAAGGAGCTTTGTTGTTATGTAACCTGTGCTGTAGGCAGTGTGGGATAGATAACAGAGTTCTATGTTGTATGTGTTCAATGGGACTGGAGTAAGCTTTACCTGCCTAGGGCACTCTCTGCGTAAAGTTTTGATAGTTGATACTCTTACTGTGCATTATTGCCTCTGAGCTATGTTCAGAATTGAAATTAACCAGCTAAGTCTCTTGTCTATCTCCGCTTTGACGCATTCTCAACTTTATCAATTGAACTATTAACCTGGTGGGAGAGGAGAGCATGTGGGAAGTGAAAGGGAGATCTCCAGGGTTTTGGGCCTTCATGGATGTCCAAAACCAGAGTGGGATAAAACCAAGAAGGGGAAGCCTGTGACAAGGATGAAGAGCGTGGACATTAGGAAAGGCCATGGGGCGTGTAAGGTGTAGAGTTGGGAAGGGATTGAAAAGTAACATTGACATGAAATACAAAGGAAAACGCCAAACTATTTTATGAGTTTGTAAAAGGGAAGGGTACACAGCTCTAAATGAATAGTTTGCAACTGTCTTCAGAAAGGAGAGAATTGCAGGCATTGATGTTAAAGAGGAAGAAAGTGACTTTTACAAAGACAAAGAAATTGAGGGGTCAATCAACTTTAAAAATAGATAATTCTCCACCTTGGATAAAACATATCACAGGCTTTTCAGAAGAGCGAGGTTGGAGCTGACATAAGGTGAGATTTTAAGCCCGTTTGGACACAAGCATAGAACTCATCTGACTGCTAATGTGATTTAAGATGGGAGACGAATAAACCAAATAAGCAAAACTTTGACATTGGTCATGGGCAAATCACTGGATGGCACTGATAGAAAGGTTGTATGGAGTGGAGTTCTGCAGGCTTCAGCACTCTGTCCCTTGCTTTTTACAAATAATTTGGAGAAACGTAGGGGTGCTAGATTAAGAAGTGTGCAGACGGCCCTGATACTGAAGTTAGGAGTAATATTGAAAATGAGGAAGGTAGTGGCAGCTGAGGGAGGAATAAACAGGTTAATTTGTTGGCTGGTCACTTTGATAGCAGAATGCTTGCAGCAATGGCAGCAGGAATATAACATCAGGCAGAATCTAGCGGTATGAAACACCTGGCCCTATCACAGTGGTGAAACCACAACTGGTTCTGACCACATGAAGTATATCACGTGCGTACAAGGATGTAGAGGAGATTTACAAAAATGTTGTCGAGCCCAGGGAATTATTGTTATTGAGTTGGATGGACCAGGACTGAGGAAACACAAGAATTGGCAAATGATGGAATCTGGAGCAACATGCAATCTGCTGGAGGATCTCAGTGCGTCGACCCGAAACATCAACGATTCCTTCCCTCTGCGGATACTGCTTGATCTGCCGCATTCCTCCAGCAGGTTGCATGCTGGACCAGTCCAGAGTTGTTTCCTATTCTACAGATAAGACAGTTGGGTTAATAAATTGAAGGGGCATATAAAATTGCTGAATGACCCAGATAGGGTGAACAGGAAAGGTCAGGTTTTTATTCACCCAGTGCGTGACAGCAATCAGGAACACACTGCCTGAGGGAGCGGTGGCAGCAAAGAGTCTTGCAACCTTTATGAAGCATCCAGACGAGTATCTGAATCACCGAGACAGAGAAGGCTACAGGCTAAGTGCTGGGAAATGGTATTATTGTGGATAGTTTCTATGCTGTGGAACTCTGGCTAGTAACATCACCTGTCTCAGTGTTGTGTGTGTGAACTTGGCGAAGGGAGGGAGAATAAAATACTGGACGCTAGAGAGGAATAAAAGGAGAAGAGGAGTGGAGTGATGGAGCTTTGTGCCAGGATCTATCATGGGGACGATAAGCCTGTGGCCCCCTGTCTCGTGCCAAGTAATTTAGAATTATATAGGTTTATTATAACAGACTTAGTTGTGAAACTTGTTTTCTGTGGCAGCAGTACAGTGCAATGCATAAGGAGTACCAAGTTCCAATAAAAAAAATAAAATGTGCAAAAGAGGAATAGTGAAGTAGTGTTCATGAGTTTATGGGATGTTAGATGGAGATGAATTTGAATTATTGCTTAGCTCAAACTCTCCTGTGTTATCAAACCCTTTCAGTAATATGGGACAAGAATTTGATACATTGATTTTGACTGTAATTATAACAAACTTCTGCAGTAAAGATCACTGGTAACCCCAGTGACTCCCCATCTCTTGACGCTATGTGTGTCTCTGCTCTCTTGATGCTCTGTGTGTCCGTGCTACCTATTGTCTGTGATGGAGTGAAGTGCTCTTGTTGTGTCCAGTACCTGGAGTCTGTCCGTCCAGTCCTGACTGACGAGAATTTCAAGCGGATGCAGGCGCTGGCTCGGGACTTTGAGCTGAAGGAGGGACCGAGGCTTCAATGGTATCTGAAGCTCAAATCCTGGTGGGCCACCAACTATGTAAGTAATGGCTCTGCTGGTGAGATTTTAACTGGAACCTGCTTTTTGCACAGCCAGGGACTACGTTTACTGGGACTGCCCAAACACTGGATGATATAATGTCCAGTCACTGGCAATTAATTACGGTAGATGTCCCGAGGATATGGGTGAGTTTTAGATTGTGGGGGGAGTTGATGGGAATTTGGGGAGGATAAAATGAGGTCAGTGGTACCTGATGACTAGAGTGGATGGTAGACCAAAGAGCCTGCCTCTGTGCTGGATGAATGACTGCGATCGGTGGCCCTCCCTGGAGCTGAAGAAGCTTACACTCTTCGTGCTCGTTTTCTCTTCCCCTTTTCCTGCTTGCTCACGGTTTTCACGTTCACTCGTGGATTCACAGAGCACTTCAGTCAAGCTGGCCTGTACTGACTAAACCCATATTCCTCTAAGCCTTTCCTATCCACGTACCTTTCTAAATGTTTTTGAAATGCTGTAATGCTACCTGTCTCGACCACTCCCTTTGGCAGCTCATACTCGCGACCCTCTGTGTGGAAAAAGTTGCTCCTCGGGTCCATTTTGCATCTGCCCCTCTCACCTTACACACATGCCCTCGAGTTTTAGACTCCCTTACCCTGGGAAAATGACTGTGACCATTCACCTTATCTACATAGAAAACCTACAGCACAATACAGGCCCTTCGGCCCACAAAGTTGTACTGAACATGTCCCAACCTGAGAAATTACTAGGCTTACACACAACACTCTATTTTACTAAGCTCCATGTACCTATCTAAAAGTTCCTTAAAAGCCCCTGTCGTATCCGCCTCCACCACCGTTGCCAGCAGCCCATTCCACGCACTTACCACTCTCTGAGTAAAAAAACTTACCCCTGATATCTCCTTTGTACCTATTCCCCAGCACCTTAATTCTGTGTCCTCTTGTGGCAACCATTTCAGCCCTGGGAAAAAGCCTCTGACTATCCACATGATCAATGCCTCTCATCATCTTATACACCTCTCATCCTCCGTTGCTCCAAGGAGAAAAGGCTGAGTTCACTCAACCTATTCTCATAAGGCATGCTCCCTAATCCAGGCAACATCCTTGTAAATCATGAGGCAACATCCCTCGTGATTTTACCAATCTCTATAAAACCATCCAATCCACCCCCCCCCCCCCCCCCAACCCCAACCGCAACTTCCTTTGCTCCAGGAAAAACAGTCCCAGCCTATCCAACTTCTTGTAGCTCAAGCCCTTCAGTCGTGGCAACATCCTTGTGAATCTTTTCTGTACCTGCTCAAGGTTAATTGCAGACCTGCAATAAATACTCCAAGTTCAGACTAATGTATGGTATAATTGTAATGTGATGTCCCCACTCAGTTACTAAAGGCAAGCATTCTTCACACCATGTCTAAACGTGTTGCCACTCACAGAGGCTATGCACCTAGGTCTCCCCAGCACCCCGCCATTTACTTGGTAAGTCCTGTCCTGGATTAACTTCCCACAGTGCATCCCTGTGCACTTATCTGAATTAAATTCGATTTGCCATTCCTTTGATCACTTTCCCAGTTGATCTAAATCCTGTTGTAACCTAGGTTAATCTTCTTCAGTCTCCAATTCTGTGAAATCCATTGCCACAGATGGCTGTGGAGGCCAAGTCATGGGTATACTGAAAGCGGAGGTTGATTAGTAAGGGTGTCAGAGGTTACGGTGAGAAGTCAAGAAAGTGGGATTGAGAGGGATAATAAATTAGCCATGATGAAATGATGGGCCAAATAGCCTAATTCTTCTCCTCTGTCATATGGGCTCAAAAGCATACAAATTATGCCACCTGCAAACCCATTGAAATCATTAATATATATAATAAGGGATCTTAATCTTTCTCTTTCCTTTATTACTCCCACCTAGCACCATGAATCCAATGCTTCATCACATTAATTGAGGTTTACTAAGAATATCCAGTTTTTTTGCCCCAGGGCTGGGGAGTAGTATTCAGACTCCTCACTGGCAATATGCTGACAGATGGCATCTGCAGAAGGGTTCTAAGATGGTCACAATGGATAGCTGTCAAAATTCCTTTTTGGTCAGGTGAGAACAGCTGACATTTGGCCATGTGTGGAACTGTCCACAGTCCCCACTGTGTGCTTGCTCCTTGTAGACAATGACCTCTGTGGCCAGCAGTGATGTACTGTTAGGCTTTGGGCAACTGCTCTGTCCTGTAGAGGCTGGCAATGGGCAAAGCTGTTGTATGTCGATGTGTGTGTCTGGAATGCCCTGGTTTGACTGTAATCTCATAAACAGGTCAGTGACTGGTGGGAGGAGTACATCTATCTGCGAGGACGCGGGCCCATCATGGTGAACAGCAATTACTATGCAATGGTGAGTGGGTGTGTATTTTTGATGAGAGGTGGGCACGGGTGAGAGCGGGGAAGATGGTTGGATGAACTGTGGCTACATGGGGATCTGGGAGAGGGAGCAGGTGAGGATTGTGTGCAGTTTTGGGTCAGGGAAGGAGTAGATGAGTTGAACCTTGTTTGGATCTTTTGTACTTTGTGTAAATTATCTGTCAAGTTTTTCACTGTGCCTCAGTACATGGGACAAAAACAAACCAATTCCAATTCCATCTGAAGAAGGTTAGCTGGAAGGGCATTTGAAGGAGAAGGCGGAGGGATTTGAGGGTGGATTATTTTTCATTCTTTTGAGGATGAGTCAGCATCTTGTTGCCTCTCTCTAGTTGCCCTTGAGAAGGTGGTGGTGAGCTATCATTCTTGAACTGCTGCAGCCCCAGAGGTGTGGGTGTATTCACACTGCTGTAGTTCCAGGATCGTGACCCAGGATGTTGTGTGGATTTTAGGGCAACTTCCAGGTGGTGGGTTTAGAAGGTGCTGTCTGCGCAGTCTTGGTGGTTACTGCACTGTATCCTGTAGATCAGGGGTGTCAAACTCATTTTAGGTCACGGGCCGGATTGAGCAAAATGCAGCTTCATGCGGGCCGGATCAGTCGGACGGTGCGAACGCAGCTTTCGTTGCCTCCGTTTTTTCAGCCTGCTCTCATGTGTCTCAGTCTCTGCTATAACTACAAAGTGTTCCACTTTACAAATTCCGTTTCTTATGAAGAAGACTGCCGAATAAACACTAAAAACCCTGAAAACCTGGTACCTGAATAAACTCAGCATTAGCCATATCATACGCCATAGGCGCTTCGATTACTGGGGCCAGCTTTAATAGTAATTAGATATTATCTCGCGGGCCAAAGATAATTCCACCGCGGGCCGGATTTGGCCCGCGGGCCTTGAGTTTGACATATATGCTGTCGATAATACAAATACTGCTGCGTGTCGGTGGTGAACTGAGCAAGTGGTTTTGGATTAGATGCCCCTCAGATGGGCCACTGTGTCCCGTGTGGTGCCCAGCTTCTTGAATGCATCTGAGCAGGCAGCTTATGCCTGAGCTCTCCGTGTGCTCTGAATTTAGGACAATACAGGGTCAAGACTGAGTCGAGATTCACTGTGAATAACACACGTGACTTGTGGTGAGGATTGCATACCATCGCAGACTTCAAAGCCAAACGAAGTGGCGCTGCCAACATCGCGGCCTCTCTCCCAGATGAGCTCAGTCACTTTTACGCTCAGTTCAATGTCGCTAACTCTGAGCCTCTGAGGAAAGCCACCGCTACAAACTGCAAACTGGTCATCTCTGAGGCTGAGGTACGCAGATGTTTCCAACGAGTGGACAGTCACAGGGCTGCGGGACCGGACGGCATCCCAGGGCGAGTACTCAGGATGTGTGCAGCACAACTGGCAGGTGTGTTAACAAACATTTTTAATCTCTCCCTATCCCAATGTAGAGTGCCCTCCTGCTTCAAATTAACCACCATTGTCCCTGTACCGAAAAAGACCAAGGTAACGTGTGAATGACTGGCGTCCTGTCGCACTCACCTCAATAATAAGCAAATGCTTTGAGAGGCTGGTCAAGGACTGCACCTGTATCATGCTACTATCCAAACTGGACCCCCTACAATTCACCTACCGACACAACCGATCGACAGATGACGCAATAGCTGCAGCTCCCCACACCGTCCTTATGCATTTGGAGAAGAAGGATGCTTATGTGAGAATGCTGTTCTTGGACTACAGTTCATCATTCAACACCATCACTCCTTCCAGGCTTGATAAGAAGCTCAGAGACCTCGGCTTTAACCCTGCCTTGTGTAGCTGGATCCTGGACTTCCTGTCAGATTGCCGGCAGGTGGTAGGTGTGGGCTCCATCACCTCCAACCCTCTGACTCTCAGTACAGGAGTCCCTCAGGGCTGTGTATAATGCCCCCCTCCTTTACTCTCTGTATACCCATGACTGTGTCACCACCCACAGCTCTAACCTGCTAATTAAATTTGCTGATGGCACAACATTGATTGGCCTAATCTCAAACAATAATGAGGTGACCTACAGAGAGAAAGTCATCACCCTGACACAGTGGTGTCAGGAAAACAACCTCTCCCTCAATGTTGCAAAAACAAAGAAGCTGGTTGTGGACTACAGGAGGAAGGGAGACAGGCTAACCCCTATTGACATCGATGGATCTGTGGTTGAGAGGGTGAACTGCTTTAAGTTCCTCGGCATCCACATCACCGATGGAGAGGATGATGTGATCAACCTGATCAAAACATTCAGGCAGCTGGAGAAGAGCTAGCAATGATAAAATCAGAATTCGGGTTAACATCACTGGCATATGTTGTGAAATTTGTTGTTTTGTGGTATCAATAACTAAATAGGAATATTTGATGATCCCTATTGAACCTGCACACAGAGTTGCCACATATCTAATTCTTTTAGTGGCATGGTTAGAACATCGGCTGATTGGTAGGAGGCAGCAAGTGGGAATAAAAGGATCCTTTTCTGGTTGGCTGCCAGTGACTACTGATGTTCTGTAGAGGTTGGTGTTGGGACCACTTCTTTTTATGCTGTATATCAATGATTTAGATGATGAAATAGATGGCTTTGTTGCCAAGTTTGCAGATGATACAAAGTTTGGTGGAGGGGCAGGTAGTGTTGAGGAAACAGGTAGGATGCAGAAGGACTTACAGATTAGGAGAATGGGCAAGAGAGTGGCAAATGAAATACGATGTTGGACAATGCATGATCATGCACTTTGGTAGTAGAAATGAATGTGCAGACTATTTTCTAAATGGGGAGAAAATCCGAAAATCTGAGATGTAAAGGGACTTAGGAGTCCTAGTACAGAACACTCTAAAGTAGTGGTCACCAACCTTTTTAAGCCCAAGATCCCCCTACCCCTGCCTTAGTGAAAGGCAAGATCGACCTACTAAATTGTTATTGTACTTCCAACTTGAGGCCCTTTATTTGGGCTAATTGAATTTTTATTACATAAAATGCTTTTGTCAAACTTTCAAATTAATTTAACCAAGTAAACGCTGTAACTAGCAAATCCATCAGGCCATAGCGGCATCGAGCTCATCTGATAACACCTTTAATAAGCGGTGCTGAAGCGCTTCGGCTCGAATCAAGTTTATCAGTTTGTCCACCAGTGTCATTACATGAGAAAAGTCCACGACCTTCCCAGCCAAGGCCTGCTGATGAATCACACAGTGATAATCCAGGAAGTCGGGAAAATTGGGGTCATTACGGCACAGTGCTTTAAAACCAATGCGCATTGCTGGGGCCCCATCAGTAGTAATTGCCACCAGTTTATGAATGGGGATTTCATTTTCACGGATTTTTTTAAAAACTCATTGTAAATATCCTCACCTCTTGTTCTCTCCTTTAAGTGCAAAAGAGTGAGGAAGTCCTCCTTTGCTGTAAAATCCTGGAAAGCCATTCTGACAAATACAACAAGCTGAGCTGTTTGCATTACATCCAGGGATTCATCAAACTGTCCTGAAAAAATATTTACAGAGTGACAAATCCTTTAACACTGTCGATCCACGTCCTCTGAGCAGCATGTTTGCTTTGCCTTCAACCCCGATTTCAGCTCCTCAACTTTCCTGGTATTGGTAAACTTACTGAGACACTAGGATAAGTTTCAGGGGTACGCAAGCTAATGACACCACTGTTTTTGTTTCCCATTTTTTGTACATTTGGGGAATGTTGGAATTTAAAGGGGGAGAAGCGTTGTAATGTGAGCATTATAAAGATAAGTTAATACCAATTAGGATCATGGTGATATAGCAATACTCCCGCTATGGAAAGCTGTTTGTAAAGAGAGATTGTTTCCGGGGTTGCGGGGTTTTCCTTCCAGTCTTTTCTGCCTAATGCGCATTAGTGATAACCTCTGTATTCAAATATCATTTTACTGTTCTAGATAAAGTTGTTCCTTTTGGGCATGAAGTTGTCAAGTGGTCCTTTTTCTAAGTAGAAGTTACTACATATTTGCATCAAAAGGTTTATCAGGCATAATGTATTTGTGTATTTATTTTTCTTTTTTTTTGGGATCTACTGGGAAAGTCTCAAAGATCAACCGGTCGATCACGAACGACTGGTTGGTGACCACTACTCTAAAGGTTAACTTGCAGGTACAGTTGGTGGTGAGAAAGGCAATTGCAATATTGGCATTCATTTCAAGAGGTCTAGAATACAAGAGCAGGGATGTGATGCTGAGGCTTTATAAGGCACTGGTGAGGTCTCACCTTGAGTATTGTCAACAGTTTGGGCTCCTCATCTCGGAAGAGATGTGCTGGCATTGGAGAGGGTCCAGAGGAGGTTCACAAGGATGATTCTGGAATGAAAAGGTTATCATACAAGGAACGTTTGATAGCTTTGGGTCTGTACTCGCTGGAATTTAGAATGATGGGGGGGGGGTGATTTCATTGAAATCTTTTGAATGTTGAAAGCCCTAGACAGAGTAGATGTGGAAAGAAGCTTTCCCATGGTGGGGGGAGTCTAGGACAAGAGGGCACAGCCTCAGGATAGAGGGGCATCCATTCAAAACAGGGATTTGGAGAAATATCTTTGTGGTGAATTTGTGGAATTTATTACCACAGGGAACTGTGGTGGTCAGGTCGTTAGGTGTATTTAAGGTGGAGCTTGATAGGTTTTTGATTGGACACGACATCAAAGATTATGGGGAGAAGGCTGGAGAGTGGGGCTGAGGAAGGGGAAAAAAGGAGCAGCCATGATTGAATGGTGGAGCAGACGATGGGCCAAATGACCTAATTCTTCTCCTCTGTCTTGAAAAAATATTGGTGTTACCTTAGAAAATGGTTGCCAGTACTCTTGATGTCATTTCCATTCCCTTGTCAAGGAGCCAAAGTTTGATTGGCCGAGATGATCAGGAAGGATTTGTTATTGGTTTATTATTGTCACATGTACAGTGAAAAACTTTTCAGAAAAATCAAATTGTTACCCAGTGCACTGAGGTAGAACAAGGTAAAAACAATAACAATACAGAATAAAGTGTCACAGCTACAGAGAGCACGCAGAGTAAAGTGCAGGGTTATAACAAAGTAGATTGTGAGATCAAGAGCTCCATTCAAGAGGCTGATAATAGCAGGGTCGAAGGGTCCTTGATTTTGGTGGTACATGCTTTAAGGCTTTTGCATCTTCTGCCCGATTGGAGAGGGAAGAAGAGAGAACGCCCAGTGTGGGTGGGTATTTGATTATGCTGAGGCAGTGAGAATTGTAGATACTAGGTGTCCAACGCCATTTGAACTGGAGTTTCGAGTTAATTTGGTCTGTGTCCCTGGGGCACACAGACAGCATTGCCCTGCTTTGCTTCCATTCAACTGGTGACCAAATGTCTGCCTCTTTTTCAGGATTACCTGTACATTATTCCAACACATTTGCAGGCGGCTCGAGCAGGGAACACCATCCATGCCATGTTGCTTTATCGCCGTAAACTTGACCGTGAGGAAATCCGCCCCGTACGTATGCTTGAAGACTCTCTAGTACCACAGTCCTTCCCACCCTGAACCTGACCCTCACCCTTGTTGGTGCTTCATCCCTCCCTTTGTGTGCCTCACTACTTTCAGCCTTTTCTCCCTAAGCCCTTCTTCCCCTCACACCATTTCCTTCGCCAGGCTGGCTCCTGTCCTGCTTCCCTTTCTCTCCCTTGTGCTTTCCCCGTCTCTCACCTTGTCTGTTCCTCCTCCTTCAACCTCTCTGCCCTCGTGCCCACAGTCACCCTTGTTTAGTGTGGAGACTGGAGAAGAGCCAGGGTCAGCAACAAGAAGCTTAAATATACACAGAAAATGGGGCTAAACATTTCTCATCTCCACTGGTGTTAAGCCAGGAAGAGAAATGGACAGCTGGCATTTCAGGTCAAAACCCTTCATCTGGTTTGAAGAAACAGAGAGGAGATGTGTAAAAAGCCAAAGGGAGTGTATGGAGCAAGAGCTGGCAGGTAGATGAGTAGGTGCCTCCCTGCCTCCCTCCCTTTATTCCACGCTCCACCTTCCTCTCCTGTCACATCATCTTCAGCCATTTGTAGTCTTCGCCCAACACTACCCAGCTTCTAACATCAATCCCACCGTCCACCCTCCCTCTCCTGCCTATAATCCTCTTCCGCACACAGGCCACCCATCCCCTGCCAGAGCTTCACCATCCTTTCCCGTCACCTTTATAAGGACCATCTCCCTCCTGTCTTTTTAATTCAGGTGAAGGGTCTTGACTCAGTTCTTCGACTGTCCATTCTCCACCTCCCAGAGATGCTGCCTGACCTGCAGAGTTACTCCACTGGTCTGTGTTTTGCTCTAGGTCCTGCAGTTTCTCTTTTGTCTCCCTAACACTATCACTCACTCTACCCTTATTGTCTGTGACTGCTTCTCTCTCTCTCCCCCCCCTTTCTCTCTCCCTCCCCCCCTCCCCCCCTCTCTCCCTCCCCCCCTCTCTCCCTCCCCCCCTCTCTCCCTCCCCCCCCTCTCTCCCTCCCCCCCTCTCTCCCTCCCCCCCTCTCTCCCTCCCCCCCTCTCTCCCCTCCCCCCCCTCTCTCCCTCCCCCCCTCTCTCCCTCCCCCCCTCTCTCTCCCTCCCCCCCTCTCTCCCTCCCCCCCCTCTCTCCCTCCCCCCCTCTCTCCCTCCCCCCCCCTCCCTCCCCCCCCCCTCCCTCCCCCCCCTCTCTCCCTCCCCCCCTCTCTCCCTCCCCCCCCTCTATGATGAAGGTATAGTGGAACCCCTCCTCACTGTCCCAGGTCAGTGAATTATATATGAAAGTATATAGCTTTCCACGGATGCGTAATGTTTCAATCCTGCCTGATTCTGCTGTCTCTTTGTTCTGTGTTTCTTCCTCTTGCTCCTCTTCTCCACCCCTTCCTGTCTTAAATTGGTGTTTCCCTCTCCCTCCCCCACTGACCTGACCCAACCCCAATGCCCACTGCCCTCCCTTGTGTGTCTGTGGGGCACTCTTGGCATGACACAGATTTGCCTGCAGGACACTGCGGTTCCTCTCTGCTCCGCGCAATTTGAGTGGATGTTTAATACGACACGCATCCCCGGCCAGCATGCAGGTAAGATGAGCTAACATTCAGCTAACACCAGGTGACCAGAGTGGGACAAGGTGCCTTGGTCTCCTCGGAGATCCCTGCCCCCCACCCCCCCCCCCATGCTGAGGGCATTTCCGGCTAATGGGTGCCGTTGGAGCAGAGCTCAGCTTTAAGGGGTGTTTTTTTTTTTTCTTTTCTCTCATTTGAGGATTGTCCATCACTGAGGAGCTGGGCACACCATCACTGTGCATCACCGTCACAAGTTTTGCTTCTGCGAGGACGCGTGTACGGTGTTTATGGGCAGCTTGTTTGGTTTTACTGTCTGTGTATCTGTTTATGTGGCTGTGTACAATCTCCCCTCTTTGTTGCTTTCCTCCATCTCTTCCCTACACGACCTCTCTAAAAAGTGAATTCCCAGGGCATATCTGCTCCATTTCATTCCTCTCTGTCCTGCCTAAATTATATATATTTTAATTTACTCTGTGTTTTTTGACTTTTACTTTTCAGCTTATGGGTCAAAGTTCAATCCCCATGTGCTCCTCCCAGTACGAGCGTATGTACAATACCTGCCGTATTCCAGGGTTAGAGACAGGTACAGTTACAACCTCACTAATCTCTCCAGCTCTTTCATGCCCTTTAATGCTTGCTGCCTTTTGCTTCATGCTAGAACTCTGAAGATTAGGTCAACTGGAGTGGTAACCGTGGAATGGCAGGCAAATAAGCTGGTGGATTGGGGGTTAACATCTCAGGAGCTATGACTGATGGAACGTGACATCCCCATTATTCATTGCCACTTGCCTGTGGTTTGAGTGACAGTATTCATCCGCTGGACTGACCCTGCACCCCACTGGAGTTCCCATGCGGCCATGCATTGTACCTCGAACTGTCTTTGATTAGTGGCTGAAGATCCATGCCTGAATGAACTTCAGATATTCCCCTCTGCTCCAGGAGATGAGGAGGACTTCCAGCTGTGGCCCCTGCGGTTGTTCTGGAAGCTTCCTCCTGCGTCTGGTGGTGGCTGGCCCCCATTTCATAATGACTCCCTTGGTTGGAGAGGACCCAAGGAAAGGTTGTTCAGTGCACAATCCCTGCTTCTGCTTGGTGACGAGGTCCCTGGCTGTGAAGCCTTTGATGGGATTGTGCACTGAGTAAGCTATACTTAAGGCAGATGAATTTCTTGCAAAGGTTTTTGAAAGAAGTCTCCACAAGCGATTGTCTGGGGAACTCTGAGAGGACAAGCTCCCCGCAGAGGTTATTGCACCCACCAATCCCTGCTTGCCACCTTAGCCCTGCTGATCCCCCCCACCCATGTGTCACTGCTACCCCTCACCCTCCCCTCTCCATTTGTATGACTCCCACCCCTCACATACCCAACCAGTCTGGTTCCTTCTCGTGTACCATTCCTCTGTCTCTCTGGCTGCCCCCAGTCTCACTCACCTTAACCCCCACCGTTCGCCCAGCTGCAACCCTTCACCCACCGTCTGCCTGTCTGTTTGTCTGCCGCTCCTCCTTCCTCCCCCCCCCCCAAATCAGGCCACTCGCTTGGTGTTTTGGAAACCCATTCTCCCGCGAGTGGGCGGGGGGCTACAAACGAGGCAACTGCTGTCTGCGTCTGAGTGTTCGAAACAGAAAGAGGGTGGGTGTGCTGAGATCGTGGGCGACCTCCCTGGATGTCTTCCCTGACCATCCCTCTCTCCCTACTCCCTCTCCTCCCTCTCTCCCTACCCCCTCACTCCTCCTGGCCCCACCGCTCCGCCCACCCACCCACCCCTGTCACTCCAGCACCACCCCCCTCGGCCCCGTTGCTTCAGCCTCCCCAGCCCCATTGCTAATGCCCCCCCCACCCCCGTCGCTCCAACCCCCCCACCCCCATCGCGCCGGCCCCCCCCACCCTTGGCCCCGTCGCTCCAGACGACACCCCCCCCCCCCCCCATTGCTCCAGCCTCCCCCAGCCCCATTGCTAATGCCCCCCCCCCCCCCCGGCCCAGCTGCTCCAGCCCCCCCACCCCCGTCACTCCAGCACCACCCCCCCACCGGCCCCGTTGCTCCAGACCCCCCCCCCCCCCCCACTGGCTCTGTCGCACCCCGCCCCCCCCCCGTCGACCGCCCCCCACTCTGACGGATCTTTCCTCTCCCTCAGACACCCTGCACCACCTGAAGGATAGCAAGCACATTGTGGTCTACCACAGGGGTCGATACTTCAAGGTCTGGCTCTACCACAGTGGCAGGCTGCTGAAGCCTTGTGAGATCCAGGTGCAGATGCAGAAGATCCTGGACGACGTGTCAGAGCCTCAGCCTGGGGAGGAGAAGCTGGCGGCTCTCACCGCTGGTGACAGGTGAGTGCACTTGGGTGACCGGTCCTTGGGGTTGACTTGATAACATTTGCTCTTCATAACCCAGAGATAGGATGGGAGAGATTCCGGAGGATTGGAGGGTTGCAGATGTTGTTCCTTTATTCAAGAAAGGGAGTAGAGATAGCCCAGGAAATTATAGACCATTGAGTCTTACCTCAGTGGTTGGTAAGTTGATGGAGAAGATCCTGAGAGGCAGGATTTATGAACATTTGGAGAGGTGTAATATGATTAGGAATAGTCAGCATGGCTTTGTCAAGGGCAGGTCATGTCTTACGAGCCTGATTGAAACTTTTTGAGGATGTGACTAAACACATTGATGAAGGAAGAGCAGGAGATCTAGTGTATATAGATGTCAGCAAGGCATTTGATACTTACTGAGAAAGTAAGGAGGCATGAGATCCAAGGGACATTGCTTTGTGGATCCAGAACTGGCTTGCCCACAGAAGGCAAAGAGTGGCTGTAGACAGATCATATTCTGCATGGAGGTCGGTCACTAGTGGTGTGCCTCAGGGATCTGTTCTGGGACCCCTTCTCTTCGTGATTTATGTAAGTGACCTGGATGAGGAAGTGGAGGGATGGGTTAGTTAATTTGCTGATGACACAAAGGTTGGGGGTGTTGTAGATAGAGTGGAGGGCTGTCAGAGTTTACAGCGGGACCTTGATAGGTTGCAAAACTGGGCTGAGAAGTGGCAGACGGAGTTCAACCCAGATAAGTGTGAGGTGATTCATTTTGGTAGGTCAAATATGATGGCAGAATATAGTATTAATGGTAAGATTCTTGGCAGTGTGGAGGATCAGAGGGACCTTGGGGTCTGAGTCCATAGGACGCTCAAAGCAGCTGCGCAGGTTGACTTTGTGGTTAAGAAGGCACTTCATGAACCATGGGATCGAGTTTAGGAGCCAAGAGGTAATGTTGAAGCTATATAGGACCCTGGTCAGACCCCACTTGGAGTATTGTGCTCAGTTCTGGTTGCCTCACTATGGGAAGGATGTGGAAACTATAGAAAGGGTGCAGAGGAGATTTACAAGGATGTTGCCTGGATTAGGGAGCATGCCTAATAAGAATAGGTTGAGTGAACTCAGCCTTTTCTCCTTGGAGTGACGGAGGACGAGAGGTGACCTGATACAGGTGTATAAGATGATGAGAGGCATTGATTGTGTGGATAGTCAGAGGCTTTTTCCCAGGGCTTAAATGGCTGCCACAAGAGGGCACAGGTTTAAGGTGCTAGGGAGTAGGTACAGAGGGGATGTCAGGGGTAAATTCTTTACGCAGAGAGTGGTGAGTGCGTAGAATGGGCTGCTGGCAATGGTGGTGGAGGCAGATACAACAGGGTCTTTTAAGAGGCTCCTAGATAGGTACATGGAGCTCAGAAAAATAGATGGCTATGGGTAACTCTAGGTAATTTCTAAAGTACATGTTTGGCACAGCATTGTGAGCCGAAGGACCTGTATTGTGCTGTAGGTTTTCTATGTTAACCCGGACTGCTATGTAATCTGAATTCCCAAGGGCTAGGGATCTTGGGGCAGTCAGTCGAATTGGCCAGGGTTGATAAATTTACTCAAAGTTGGTGCATTAAAAACAGAAAATGCTTGCAACATTCAAAGTTCATACTATCAGTGAAAGGTCAACCGGAGTGCAGGATGCACTCGATAGGTACACCATTACTCCACAGTATTGTAATGAATGGCATCAGAAGCAGATAAAATTGATAAGAAAGAACAATTACTAAAAGTGGAGTGAGAGAGCGCAGAAACCAGTTCTGCTGCTGGCAGGAACAAACATATATAAATAAATCAGACTTGTAAGTTTGTTTATATGTACAGGTGTCAGGCTTTTGTAGCCTAGAGACAGCCCAGGCGGAATGTTGTGAGCATTATGGTTATTCTTCGGACCTGGCTGCTGTTCATTTGTACCTCAGCTGTTCCTGGCAGCTGCCTGCTCAAATAATTCTCAAATCAATTCGCTTTTTGGCTCTGTGTGTTTGTTTGAATTGATGTCATTCTGCCTGAGTTTTTGCCACCTGCCTGAATCCACAGATGCCTCTTGGTAAGCTTTCTTTTCAGTCTGTGCTGCATACTGTTCCACCAGACTTTGTTGTATCAGAACTTCAGCAAGGCATTTGACAAGGTTCCACTTGTGACGTTGGTCAAGAGGAGTTGGTGGCTTGGCATTCACAGCGAGGCGGTAAATTGGATTTGACATTGGCTTTGAGGGAGAAGCCTCTCTGACTGGAGGCCTGTGACTAGTGGAGTGTTGTTTTGTCATTTATATCAATGATCCTGATGATAATGTGGTTAACTGGATCAGCGAATTTGAA
The DNA here is from genome assembly GCF_048418815.1 of Hemitrygon akajei. Classification (NCBI taxonomy): domain Eukaryota; kingdom Metazoa; phylum Chordata; class Chondrichthyes; order Myliobatiformes; family Dasyatidae; genus Hemitrygon; species Hemitrygon akajei. The sequence goes on along the minus strand of NC_133129.1, from coordinate 115,314,124 downwards.
GGTGACGCCGAGATTGTAGTGGACAGTGAAGAAGACTACGATGGCTTGCAGCAGAATCTGGACCGGCTGAAGCAATGGGCTGGAAAATGGCAGCTGGAAGTTAATGCAGACAAGTGCCAGGTTTTGCACTTCAGTAGGACCAGTCAGGGTAGGTCTCACACAGTGAACAGTATTGTGTGCCGTTTTGGTCACTAACCTACAGGAAAGAAATGAACAAGGAGAAAGAGTGCAGAGCAAATGACATGGATGTGGTCGGGTCTGAGTTATCAGGAAAGATTGAATAGGTTAGGACTGTGTTCTTCAGAACTTACAAGATTGAGAGGAGATTTAATAGAGGTATACAAAATTATGAGGGTTTTGACTTTTTCTATTAAGGTTGGATAGGACTACAACTAGAGGTCATTGGTTAAAGATGAATGGTGAAAAGTTTAATGGGAACATCTGGGGAAACTTCTTCACTCAGAGGATGGTGAGAGTGTGGAACGAGCTGCCAGTGCAAGTGGCGCATGTGAGCTTGATTTCAATGTTTAAGAGAAGTGTGTTAGGTACAAGGATGGTAAGGTTATGGAGGGCTAAGATCCCAGTGCAGGTCTATGGGAGTGAGCAGTTTAAATGGTTTGGCATGGACTAGATGGGCTGAAGGGCCTGTTTCTATGCTGTACTTCTCTGAGTCTATGATGTTTTGTCTGCCAATCAGAAGAATTACCCAACATTTCATCACTTATATTGGAATTAGTTTATTATTGCCACATGTACCAAGATACAGTGAAAATCCGGTCTTGCATATTGTTCAAACAGATCAAATCAGCACAGTGTGTTGAAGCAGAACAAAGTAAAACAGTAACAATGCAGAATAAAGTGTAACAGCTACAGAGAAAATGCAGCACGGGTAAACAAAGTGTAGATCATCACAAGGTAGATTGTGAGGTCAAGAGCCCGATTTAGAGAAGATGTTTGGGAAGCTGAAAACCATGAAGGTAGATAAGTCACCTGGAACAGATGGGCTACACCCAGGGTTCTAAAAGAGGTAGCTGAAGGGTTTGTAGAGGCATTAGCGATCTTTCAAGAATAACAGAATTCTGCAATGGTTTTTGAGGACTGGAGAATTACAAATCTCACTCCACTCTTTAGGAAGGGCAGGAGCAAACAAAAGGAAATTATCACCTAGTTAGCCTGACTTCAGTGGTTAGGAAGATGTTGGAGTTCATTGTTGAAGATGAGGTTTTGGGGTACTTGGAGGCACATGATAGAATAGGCCAAAGTCAGTATGGTTTTCTAATGGGGAAATCTTGCCTGACAAATCTGTTGGAATTCTTTGAGGAAGTAATGGGCAAGACAGACGAAGGACAGCCAGTGGATGTTATGTACTTGGATTTTCAGAAGGCCTTTGACAAGATGCCACACATAAGGCTACTTAACAAGATAAGAGCCCTTGGTATTACAGGGAAGACACTAGTATGGATAGATGATTGGCTGATCGGCAGCAGGCAAAAGTGGAATAAAGAGGGCCTTTTCTGGTTGACCACCAGTGACTAGTGATGCTCCTCAGGGGTCAGTAATGTATTCGCTGCTTTTTAAGTTATATGTCAATGATTTGGATGAAGGAATTGATGGCTTTGTGGCCAGGTTTGCAAAAGATACAAAGGTAAGTGATGGGGCAGGGAGTGTTGAAGAAACAAGGTGTTTGCAGAAGGACTTAGATTGGTAAAATGGGGAAAGAGGCAGATGGAATATAATGTAGGGAAGTGCATGGTCATGCACGTTAGCAAAAAGAATGAAGGTGTAGAGTATTTTCTAAATGGAATGAAAATTCAAAAATCAAACGTGCAGTGGGACTTGGGAGCCTTGTACACGATTCCCTAAAGGTTAACTTGCAGGTTGAGTCAGTGGCAAGGAGGGCAAATGCACTTCATTTCCAAAAGACTGCAATAAATGGAAAAAACAAGGATGTAATGCTGAGACTTTAAGCCATTGGTCAGACTGCATTTGGAGTGTTGTGAGCAGCTTTTGGCCCCTTAACTAAGAAAAGATGTGCTGGCATTGGAGAAGATCCAGAGGAGGTTCACGAGAATGATCCCATGAGTGAAAAAGGTTAACATGAGGAGTGTTGGATGGCTCTGGGCCTGTACTTGCTGGAGTTTAGAAGAATGAGAGGAATCTCATTGTATCCTATCGAATATTGAAAGGTCTGGAGAAAGAGCATGTTGCCTGTAGTAGGAGAGTCTAGGACCAGAGGGCACAGCCTCAGAAATTCCATTTAATACAGAGATGAGGAAATATTTCTTCAGCTTAGTGGTTGTGAATCTGTGGAATTCGATGCTTCACACGGAGATGCAGGCTAACTCATTGGGTAGATTCAAGGTGAGGGTTGATAGGTTCTAGATTAATCATGGCCTTGAAGGTTACGGAGAGACAGCAGGAGAATGGGGTTAAGACGGATAATAAATCAGCCATGATGGAATGACGGAGCAGGCAGTGGGCCAAATGGTCTAATTCTGCTCCTATGTCTTATGGTTATGGTCATATGATCATTCTTATAACAGCAGGGTAGAAGCTGTCCTTGAGCCTGGTGGTACATGCTTTCAGGCTGTTGTATCTTCTGCCAAAGGGGGAGGGGAGAGGAGAGAAGGTCTAGGGTGGGTGGGCTCTTCAATTATACTGGCGGTTTTACTAGGCAGTAGACAGACTGAAATACAGACAGGGACACAGACAGACTGACACAGTCGGGCAGAGATGGACAGACTCACAGGCAGAGACAGACAGACTGAGAGACACAGATGCATAGACAGACAGGAACAGGTAGGTGCATGGACAGGGACAGACGCAAATGGACAGATGCATAGACTGAGGTAGACAGACACACACAGACACACGTGTATACACACACAGACACGTACGTGTCAGCCCATTTGCCAACCCTTACTGCTCACTAAATGCTCACAGTCGGGTTTATCTCCTGGCACTCTAGGGTGCCCTGGGCCAAAGCCCGCCTTTCCTTCTTCAGTCGGGGGAAGAATAAGATGTCATTGGAGGCCATCGAGAAGGCAGCTTTCTTTGTGACGCTGGATGACACTGAACAGGGGTTCAGGAAGGAGGACCCAGTAGCATCGCTGGATAACTACGCAAAATCCCTGCTGCATGGCAAGTGTTATGACAGGTAGGTGGTCAGACTGTGGGTAATGGGGTCAGACTGTGGGTAATGGGGTCAGAATGTGGGGTGGGGGGGTCTGACTGTGGGTAATGGGGTCAGACTGTGGGGTGGGGGGGTCTGACTGTGGGTAATGGGGTCAGAATGTGGGGTGGGGGTGGTCAGACTGGGTAATGGGGTCAGACTGTGGGTAATGGGGTCAGAATGTGGGTAATGGGGTCAGAATGTGGGGTGGGGGGGTCTGACTGTGGGTAATGGGGTCAGAATGTGGGTAATGGGGGGTCTGACTGTGGGTAATGAGGTCAGAATGTGGGGTGGGGGGGTCTGACTGTGGGTAATGGGGTCAGAATGTGGGGTGGGGGGTCTGACTGTGGGTAATGGGGTCAGAATGTGGGGTGGGGGGGGGGTCTGTCTGTGGGTAATGAGGTCTGACTGCGGTGGGGGGTCAGACTGCGGTGGGGGGTCAGACTGTGGGTAATGGGGTCAGACTGTGGGTAATGGGGTCAGACTGTGGGTAATGGGGTCAGAATGTGGGGTGGGGGGGTCAGACTGTGGGTAATGGGGTCAGACTGTGGGTAATGGGGTCAGACTGTGGGTAATGGGGTCAGAATGTGGGGTGGGGGGGGTCTGTCTGTGGGTAATGAGGTCTGACTGCGGTGGGGGGTCAGACTGTGGGTAATGGGGTCAGACTGTGGGTAATGGGGTCAGACTGTGGGTAATGGGGTCAGACTGTGGGGTGGGGGGGTCAGACTGTGGGTAATGGGGTCAGACTGTGGGTAATGGGGTCAGACTGTGGGTAATGGGGTCAGAATGTGGGGTGGGGGGGTCTGACTGTGGGTAATGGGGTCAGACTGTGGGGTGGGGGGGTCTGACTGTGGGTAATGGGGTCAGAATGTGGGGTGGGGGTGGTCAGACTGTGGGTAATGGGGTCAGACTGTGGGTAATGGGGTCAGAATGTGGGGTGGGGGGGTCTGACTGTGGGTAATGGGGTCAGAATGTGGGGTGGGGGGGTCTGACTGTGGGTAATGGGGTCAGAATGTGGGGTGGGGGGGTCTGACTGTGGGTAATGAGGTCAGAATGTGGGGTGGGGGGGTCTGACTGTGGGTAATGGGGTCAGAATGTGGGGTGGGGGGGTCTGACTGTGGGTAATGGGGTCAGAATGTGGGGTGGGGGGGTCTGTCTGTGGGTAATGAGGTCTGACTGCGGTGGGGGGTCAGACTGTGGGTAAGGGGGTCTGACTGGGGTAGGGGTTCAGACTGTGGGTAAGGGGGTCTGACTGTGGGTAATGGGGTCAGAATGTGGGGTGGGGGGGTGTGACTGTGGGTAATGAGGTCTGACTGTGGGGTGGGGGGTCAGTCTGTGGGTAAAGGGGCCACACTGTGGGGGTTGGTGGTCAGTCTGTGGGTAAGGGGGTCAGACTGTGGATGAAGGGGTCAGACTGTGGGTAAAGGGGCCACACTGTGGGGTTGGTGGTCAGACTGTATGTAAGGGGGTCAGACTGTGGGGTTGGACTGCGGAGTGTGGGTGAGGATGATGTAGTCAGATTGGCATGGGGCAGCCATACTGTTACGTGGAAAGGCTGCCCGCAGGAAAGGTGTCGTCATAGTATTCCGTGTCTAAGGAGCCGAGCTGGAGTGGATTTGTGGAGGCCCTCTGTGAGGGAGAATAGTGTTGTTCTCAGGACACCTCAACCTCACAGGGCAAACTCCAGTGCTATGCTGAGAGTCCAACCCCAGGCTACTGTCAATCCCTTCTCCTGCAGCCAGCAAGAGAATGGCCTCACACAGAATTGTCGGACCCTGCCCTGCTGCTCTGCTGCATTTCACTGGGGTATCAGCCCCCACCCCCCCCACCCCGCATCCCAAGGGCTGGCTCTTGGCAAGTCCAACATGGATGAAGTCCATAGCTTCCTTCCCATGGCCAGGAGATGCTTGCTGACTGAGTGAGGAGATAAAAAACCAAGACATGAAACCTGGCACTAGCTTACCCTCGCTGAACCTGTAGGGTGGTGTGGTGTCACATCTGGTATTACCACAACCCAGGTTTGATCCTGAGCTCTAGTGCTGTCTGTGTGGAGTTTGTGTGTTCTTCTGTTATTCCTGTACATTCTTCGTTGTGGAGTTTGTGTATGTTCTTCCATGACCATGGGGGCTCCCCCACATTCAGGGCACTCTCCTTTCTTCTCGCATCCCAGAGATGTGTGAGATAGTGTAACTGGCCACTGTAAATAGTCCCAAGTGTTTGGGTGGTAGGAGAGTCAGGAGGGAATGAATGGGAATGGGTGTCAGTTAAGTAAGCAGAGGAATGGTATAAATGGAAATATGCTGGGGGCTGGCATGGATTGAATGGGCTGAATGGCAGTGTTGTACTACCCACTGTGAACAGGAACGGTGTACATGAGGACGCTCTTCTCTGTGTTTCTGAGAACACACTTCTTTGCTTGCAGGTGGTTTGACAAGTCCTTGAGTTTTATCATCTTCAAGAACGGTAAAGTGGGCCTGAATGCCGAACACTCCTGGGCGGATGCTCCCATCATCGGCCACTTGTGGGAGGTGGGTTCAGCACTTGGCTTCCTCTGGGAGGTTAAAGCAGCATTAAGTGTCCCTTCTTTAGAAGTGGCTTCCTCTGGGAGGTTAAAGCAGCATTAAGTGTCCCTTCTTTAGAAGTGGCTTCCTCTGGGAGGTTAAAGCAGCATTAAGTGTCTAGAAGTTGTGTTAAAAGGGGTCTTGATGAGCCCAGAGAGGAATCAGACTTTCTAATTTCTCATGAAGGGAATGAGGAGTTGTTTTGGGGAGGCTGTCTTCACACAGTGACTTGTCCTTGAGGACTGAGTGAAGTGGGGACCATTGGATCTTTCTAGGAAAAAGTTCAGCCAGAGGGGAGGCACTCAAGCCAAGGCGGATAAGTGGAAATGATGTCCACCTGGGCAGTGCCTTTAACTGTGGTGTCTGCAGTACTCACAGACTGCTGGCAGATGGCAGCCTCTTGCAGGATTGGGATGTGTACACTATTTAAAGAAATAACACGATAACATGATTAGCTATCGTGTTGCCATGGCCCAGGCTCAAGTGCATTTGCCATGGGTCCCAGAGTTGAAGGTGTTATCATGGACTCCTGTGGTGGAGTGGGTTGCCATGGAGATGAAGAGTGTGTTGAGATGAGCCACGGGGGTCACTGCATTGCTGCGACCTGGCATTACCGAGAGACAGTGCATCGCTGTTGGGAGCCAGGGAAAATGTTGGGTTAAACCAATCATGTTTGCTTGGTCTGTACTGGGCGAATGATGGCCCATCAGTGGAGAGGCTAGCCTTCTCTGGCTGACCTGATGTCTTTGTTTCCAGTGCAAAGCTGATTGATTGTGGGATTTTGAGTTTTTATTTTTGGTTCTTTTTTGTGCCCCTGTGTCTGCCTGAGCTCCGAGTCTGTAAGGCAGATGGCACAGCTACAGTTGCACTGAGCTGTTGAAACCAGTAATTCTAATCGGGCCTTCTTCACATTCCCTGCTTCTCTTCTCGTCGAGTCTAATAATAGCTGGGACTGTGCGATCAGCTGATGGGTGTTCTTGCTCGTGTTTCTGCTGCGTGGGAAGGTTCCGTCTCAGCTATGGCTGGCGCTCAGGCAGTGAGCAACATGCATTCCTAACGTCTTCATATGTCTCCTGCAGTACTTGTTGGCCACCGACCAGTTTCAGCTTGGATACACAGAGGAGGGGAACTGCAAGGGAGTGCCTAATCCCAGGATCTCTGCTCCCCAGCGGCTGCAGTGGGAGATTGAAGAACCGGTGAGTTGTGTCAGCACTTGTTAAAACCATACCCCCAGCTTATTGACACCCTAGAGTCATGCAATTGTTAAATCCTGCAAGTGGGACATTCAGCCCATTGAGTCTGTACTAGCACTTTGTTGAGCAAAATGGTCTCATCCCTATTGCTCCATAACTGCCATTGTTCTGCCTGCCTCCTCTTAAAAACTAAGCCAGGCTCCAAGCAAATTCAAAACTTGCAGGTGACACAAAATATGGGAAATTTATCCTGTTCTTCCTTGTCAAAGTTATTGATATTTATTAGGAAAGCAGTTCTCCAGAAAACAATGCTATCTCCCAGAGAAACGTCTGTCTAGCATTACCTTGCTGTTTACTTCTAATCCATCCCCTCAGTGTTCCCACCTGCTTTTGCATATGACTTTTATCAAGGGCTGTCTTAAAGTCAATGTATACATAGACACACAGAATTACAGCATAACAATTGACCTTTTAGCATACCATGTCCCTGATGACTCTTTTGTCCATCTATCCTAAACATTTGCTGAAAAATAAGAAGAAAGCATAGATGTTGGAAATACATAATAAAAGCAGAAACTGTTTATGATACTCAACAGGTCGGGCAGTCCCTGTGGAGGAACTAACAGTCAATGTTTGTCCATTTGCTATCTTCCGGTACTTTGGTCACTTTTGTACCCTTTTCAGTTTCTACCCCCTCTTCCCTCGCCACTGTGTTTTAAGTCTGGGTAGTCATTTTAATACCAGCTTACAAGCTTTATCTTTTCAACCAAGTATTTTACTGAGGCCTTGGCAGTATCTGCTTCCTTGTAATGACTATTTCAAGGTGTTCATCAGTATTCCAGTAATGCCTCTGTCTCTTTGTAGATCACCTTCTTTCTCCCGAATAAGTCCACCACATCTCCCCCACAATCTCCATCAGCACAGGTGCACCACCAGGCTGTGTGCTTAGCCCCCTGCTCTACTCACTTTACACTTATGTCTGTGTAGCTGAACACAGCTCCAAAGCCATATTTAAGTTTGCAGATAACACCACTTTTGTTGTCCGAATCAAAGATGGTGACAAATCAGCATATAGGAGGGAGATTGAGAATCCGGCTGAGTGGTGCCAAAACAACAACCTCTTACTCAATGTTGGTAAGACCAAGGAGCTGATTATTGACTTCAGGTGGCGGTAGTATTGAGCACGTCTACACAGCATCTATCACCACCTCCCAGGCCATGCTCTCTTCTCAGGACCCACACCACCAGGTTCAGGAACAGTTATTACCCCTCAACCATAAGGGGCTTCACACAACTTCACTTGCACCATCACTTGCATAATCTTGCAACTATGGACTTGCTTTCAAGGAGTTTTCATCTCATGTTCTCAATATTTATTGTTTATTTTTTATTTATTATTGTTTTTATTTTTTTGTATTTGCAGTTTGTTGTCTTTTGCACACAGGTTGAATGCCCAAGTTGGTGCAGTCTTTCATTTATTCTATAATGGTTATTATTCTATTATGGATTTATTGAGTATGCTGGCAAGAAAATGAATCTCGGTTATATATGGTGACTTGTATGTACTTTGATAATAAATTTACTTTGAATAGGTCCCACCCTTCGTTAGCATCCCTTCAATATTTGCGTGCTTATCAAAGACCTTTGCATTTCCTTTGGGTTACTCAGGTCTCTTTTCATGTTCTCTACTTCGTGCTTCTTACTCCCTTATGGAACGCCCTCATGGTCAATATTCCATCTTGTCCTACCTTGTATTGTTAGCCTTGTGTGTCTGATGCACTATTTTCTTTTTCTTTCATCATTCAGAGAAGTTCTGCCTTTATTACCCAGTTCTTCTCTATTCCATAATGTGCATGGGTTGCATCCCAGTCAACTGCCCATTAACAGCCACCTTCTCTACCATGGTACAATCACCCTCATTCTGCTGACTTTCCCTCTTCAGTAAGAAGTTCTGCCCCAGCTAGCTCCTTGCCCTTTTCCATTACTAATCCAAACCTACTGATGCTGTATGAAGACACTAGCTTTAATTTCCCTCCCCCCTCACCCCTCCCCCCCACCCCCAACAGATGCTGCCTGACCCACTGAGTTCCTGCAGCAGTTTGTTTTTGGCTTTTGATGCTATACCACTCTTCCCAAAATGTTCTCCCATTGGGCCAAGTGTCCGACTGAGTCAGTGTTAGCCTTCCCTCCATTCCTCTTCAGCTGGCCGTCGGAATCGACTCAGCCCAACTACCTTGAGCCTTTCCTTTGGTGTAGACTGAGGAGTTTCTCCACTATACTTTTCTTCTCACTGTTACACAGTTGGGCTTTGGACCACAGTGCTGGAAAGCAGCCGACAATTTGTGTTGATCCCTACTGCAATTCAGAACTCTGATTTTTTTCCTCCATTTTCCACTTTTCACAAGGATTGCTCCCTACGTGACTCCCTTGTCCATTCGTCCCTCCACACTGATTTCGCTCCTGGTACTTAACCTTGCAAGTGGAGCAAGTGCCACACCTGCTCCTACACCTCCTCCCTCACTACCATTCAGGGCCCCAAACTGTCCTTCTAAGTGAGGCAACACTTCACCTGTGAGTCTGCTGGGGTCATCTACTGTATCTGGTGCTCCTGGTGTGGCCTCCTGTATATTGGTGAGCCCCGACATAGATTGGGAGACTGCTTTACCGAGCACCTACACTCCATCCACCAGGGAAAAATGAACTGTCCCGGTCACCACTCATTTCAATTCTACTTCCCATTCCCATTTGGACATGGAAGTCCTTGGCCTCCTCCATGAGGTCACTCTCAGGCTGGGGGAGCAGCACCTTATATTCTGTTTGGGTAGCCTCCAACCTGATGGCATGAACATCGACTTCTTGAACTTCCAGTAATTTCCCCCCCCTCACCATTCCTGTTTACCTCTCTCACCTTATCTCCTTCCCTGTTCATCAGCTCCCTCTGGTGCTCCTCCTCCTTCCCTTTCTTCCTTGGTCTTCTGTTCTGGCCTATCAGACTTCCCCTTCTCCAACCCTTTATCTCTTTCACCAATCAACTTTCCAGCTTCTTATTCAACCTTCCCCCCCCTCCTGGTTTCACCTACCACCTAGTATTTCTTCCTCCCCTTCCCCCACCTTCTTACTCTGACTTCTCACATTTTTTCCTCCAGTTCTGATGAAGGGTCTTGGCCCAAAACAGTGACTGTTTACTCATTTCCAGAGATGCTGCCTGACCTGCTGAGTTCCTCCAGCATTCCGTGTGTTGCTTTGGATTTCCAGCATCTGCAGATTTTCTCATGTTTCTGATCCCTCTGAACTAGTTCAGGGTGATGAAGAACGTACGCTGACCTTCATCAGTCACGGCACTGAGTGTAGAAGCTGGATGTTATGTTACAGTTTTATGAAATATTGGCAAGGCTGCATTTGGAATATTGTGTTCACTTTGGTCACCCTGCAGTAGGAAAGATGCTGATAATCTGGACAGGGCTCAGAGTGGATGTAGAGAAAGGTTGCCAAAATTTGAGGGAATGAGTTAGAGTTGAACTGGCTAGGATATATTCTTTGGAGCAGAAGAGAATGTGGGGTGATTTTACCGTGGTGTATAGAATCATAAGAACCAGGAATGCATACAGCTTTATTTCAGCATTAGGGAATCTAGAACTAGAGGTTTTATATAAGAGGGGAGAGATTTAATAGGGGAAACTTTTGGTTGTGGGTATATGGAATGTGCTGTCAGAGGAGGTACACTAACAACATAGAACTTCACAGCGAAGTAACAGGCCCTGTGGCCCACAATGTTGTGCCAAACCAATTAAATTAGTAATGGAACGAAACCCTTCTGCTTACACAATCCCTCCATTCTCTGTACTTTCATGTGCCTACCTAAGAGCCTAACCCATCTGCCTCCCTCAGCACCCCAGACATTCCAGGCATTCGCCATTTTCAATGTAAAGAAATTTGCCCTACCCATCTTTAAACTTGCCCCTTTTCACCTTAAATGCATGCTCTCTGCTACGGGACATTGCAACCCTGGGAAAAGATCCTGGCTGTCTACTTGGTCTGTGTGTCTCATGGAAAGGGATATTAACCAACTGCGGGCAAATTAGATCAGCTGCAATTGGAGTTCTGGTGGCATGGATGAGTTGAGCCTATTTTCATTCATTCCACTGTTGCTTTTGGAATAATTGAGTGAGCTGGAATGTGTGCGAGATGAATCGTCTGACTGCGTGTAGGTGCTTGATGTGAATCCAGCACTGTGTTCGAGTTAAACCAGATTCTTGCTGACTTGTCTCACTTGTTTTCCTTCTCCCTGCAGTGCCAGGAAGTCATCAATCAGTCCCTGAGTGTTGCCCAGCAGCTTGCCAATGACGTGGACTTCCACTCTTTCCCCTTTGACAAGTTTGGGAAGGGGCTAATCAAGCGGTGCCGGATCAGTCCTGACGCCTTTGTCCAAATGGCACTACAACTGGCCCACTACCAGGTAGCGTCTCAATTTATCGAGGGACCTCACCATGATGAGAAGTAGACTTTGGAGTCAGAGTAAAGAGCATTTAGCCTAGGGTACTGCTATTTCTGTGGTGAATAAAGCCAAAGAGAATGCCAGTGAACTTCTGTTGTTGATTGTTCATTTGGGTAATCATTTTGCCACAGCTGGGGTTTTGAGTGTGGTTCGAGGCATGGCACAGGAAAGGTCACAACCTGGAACAATGTCAAAGATTATGGATCAAAGAGCAGCTTGTGGGAAGTAATTAACTCTTGTACCTCTGTGGCAACTAGGAAGCAGGAAGAATTCTAAGAAAGCTGAATTTTTTTTGCTGATTGGTAAATTGATTTATTATTGTCATGTGTACTGAGGTGCAGTGAAAAACTGTTTTGCATTACAGCTGTACAAATTGTTTTATCCCTAGTGCACTGATTTGGTGGTGGGGAAAATAATGCAGAATAAAGTGTTAGTTACAGAGAAAGTGCAGTGCAAAGGTATAACCAGTTAAATTATAAAGTCTAAAGTCTATCTTACTGCATTATGGGACCATTCAGTGGGATAGATGCTATTGTGCAAAAGTCTTAGGCACCCTAGATTCTTTATATAAATTTTGCTTTAAATGTTTATTTTTGTTTTCTGCATTTCTGTCCAGTTGAAAAGAGAAAATTTTAGATTTCCAAGTATTCATTTCCAAAAACTTAAAAGTTACAGAATTTTTTTTATTCTGTTAAAGAAAGTAACATTAAGTAATAGACCACCTTTCAAATAAAACCTTGATTACTTTGTAGGTATAGAATATAGCCCAGTGCATGATTAAACAAAGATAACAAACAGGTGCTAATGATCAATGACACTGAGTTAAATGAACTAAACTGATTAACTGAAACAGAAACAGGTGTAGAAAGAATCAAACTGGGTGAAGTACAACCAAACTAAAAGGCAAGGATGTGGCAGATGTGCCAGTTTAATCTTCAAATCATCAATTCTTACACCATGGCAAGAGTGAGCATAGCAACAAGACCTTGTGCTGATCATCATACATCAGCAAGGTCTCTCCCAAGCAGAAATTTTGTGGCAGACAGTGGTTTTACTTATTGCTGTTCTGAAGAAGTACAAAAAATGGGCAAGGTTGAGGACCAGAATCACGGTGGTCAGCCATGGAAACTGACTGCAGCAGACACGAGATACATCAAACTTGCATTCCTACTAAATCAGATGTCCGGCACGGCTATCAGCTCTGAACTCACAGACACCACTGGAACCCAAGTACACCCCTCTACAGCCCGGAGAAGTCTTGTTAGAAGTGTTTTCATGAAAGAATTACTGCCAAAAAGCCATTCCTCCGAAGTGGAAACAAAGCCATGAGACTCATCTATGCCCAAAAACACAAGGACGGGGCTGCTGAACAATGACAGAAAGTGCTCTGGGCTGAAGAGTTAAGATTTGAAATTTTTGGCTCAAACGGGAGGCAGTTTGTCCACAGAAAAGCTGGAGGGCACTGCATAGATGAGTGTCTGCAGCCAACAGTGAAGCGTGGCAGTGGCTCCCTGTAGTATTGGGGCTGCATTTCTGCGAATTGGAGTTTGTGTTCTGGTCAGAATTAATGGAATTCTCAATGCTGAGAAGTACAAACAGATTCTCATCCATCACGCAATACCATCAGGGAGGCATCTAATCGGTCCCAACTTCATTCTACAGCAGGACACTGACTCGAAGCACACAGCCAAGGTCATAAAGAACTACCTTCAGGGGAAAGAACAAGAGTTCAACAGATGGTATGGCCTTCACAGTGCCCCAATCTTAACATCGGGGCTGCTTGGAATACCTAGAGAAACAGAAGTGAGATAGGCAAAGTCTGCAGAAACTGTTCTCCAAGACGCTTGGAACAACCTATTCTTATAAAGCTGCATGACAGTGTCTCTAAGGGAATTGATGCAGTTTTAAAGTCAAAGTGTGGTCACACCAAATATTGATTCCTGCACTTTATAGAAACTTTTTTGATAGAAACCTTTCATTTCATTATTAATGAAAACATCAGAATTGTTTTTTTACATGTGCCTAAGACTTTCGCACAGTAATGTATCTTATCGTACTATGGGGCCATTCAGTAGTCTTACGATAGTGGGATCAAAACTCGCTTTGAGCCTGGTGGTACGTGCTTTCAGGATTTTGTATCTTTGCTTGGTGGGAGGGAGGAGAAGAGGGAGTGTGTGGGATGGGTGGAGTTTTTGATTATGTTGGCCGTTTTAGTAATCACAGAGTGGCCTTGAGAAGCACTTGGTGTGTGAACTCTGGGGCCCCTCAGTAATGACAGAAACATGTTGATTCTCTAAACCTTTGTGCTTTGATTCTAGGACAAAGGTAAATTCTGTCTGACATACGAGGCATCGATGACCCGCCTGTTCAGAGAGGGTCGCACGGAGACCGTCCGTTCTTGCACCAGTCAGTCGACAAAGTTTGTGCTGGCCATGATAGACCCCACTCAGACGGTAGAGACGTCATGCAGTCTGTGCTGATCTCTCAGCATTGTGCTCTCCCTGGGATGCGGTCTGGGAGGTGGATATGTGGGATGATGAAGAGGAGGGTTTGGGACCGGTCAGTCAATGCTGGGGGATGTTGGGGGCATGGTGTAAAGTAGGAGGTAGCTAGAATACGGAAGTCTCAGTGTCCTTGGATTTGCTGAGTGATGATGTGGTGCAAGCATAAGAGATGTCATGGGATAATTCACATTGTTTTTCTTCTGTCTCACCAAATACCAGAGTGAAGAGAAGTTGAAGTTGTTCAAACTGGCAGCAGAGAAGCACCAGAACATGTACCGTCTAGCTATGACCGGCGGTGGCATCGACCGCCACCTCTTCTGCCTTTACGTGGTGTCCAAGTACCTGGGGCTGGACTCCCCATTCCTGAAAGAGGCAGGTGTTGTGAGTCTGTGAGGGCTCATGCATTCCTACAAGCCACCAGTGTGGAAAGGTCTCTCAGACTCGGGTCATTCATCCCACTGACTCTGCTCTGCAATTTAATAATGGCTTTTTATTTTAAAACCTTTCTCCCACTTTCTCCGCATAACCCTTAACCCCCCCCCCCTTCCATCAAAGAACCTATCAATCTCTCTGCCTCAAATGCTGTCATTGACTTGGCCTACACTGCCTGACTTGGTTACAAATTCCACAGATACACCACTCTCTGGCTGAAGAAATTCCTGCTCACTGGAAACTGAAAATCTCAGTTCTAAAGAGATGTACCTTTCTTCTTCTGAGGCTATTCTGGTGAAATTGGGCCCAGAATTGTTCTATCATTGTTAATATAGCTTTAGCAATCTTGCCAGTGCTGCCTCAAAGATCTCTGAGAACATTACCAAATCCATTAACCCCTGCTGAATAGTGTGAACAAATGCTGTTTAGAGTCGGGCTGACGACTCTGTGCTTGTCCCAGTGATGGGAGCAATGGTGGAAGAGGTTCTCAAATTGGTTTCTGGAGGGCAATTTGCATAAGAGGGCATCGCCTTTGCAAGGCATTCCTGGGAGAAAGTAAGTACATTTCTGACTCTGAAGGCCTCACTTTGGGAAACCCTACAATGCAGCCAAACACCCCTGATGGCTCTGGATGTAAGTCACTTTAAGCACAAGTTGAAGGTTCCACACTTTGATATAGGCATAACAGACTGCAGGTGCTGAAATCTGCAGCAACCAGCTATCTGCTGGAAGAACTCAAGATTTCAGTTAGCATTTTTGGAGGCAAAAGTAATTTTGCCCTCAAAATACTGCATTGGTACTGAGAGTGGAGATTGGAGTTGGCCAGTTTAAGGAGGGGAGAGGGAGGAATGAACAGGGGTCAGTGAGTAATCATGTATTGAGGAGTGATCTGTGACTGTAGTAGTGAGTCTTGACCAAACCTCGCTGCTACAGCCATGTAATCTTTCACAGTACTTGATTACACAAAAGCCCCTGTCTCATCACTCTCTCAGCATAAAGGAGGGAGAATGAAAGTCTGGCTGAGTGGTGCCACATCAACAACCTCTCACTCAGTGTCAGTAAGACCAAGGAGCTGATTATTGACCTCAGGAGGAGAAAGCAGGTCAATGAACCATCCTCATCGGAAGGATCAGAGGTGAAGAGGGTCATTTAAATTCCTCTGTGTTATCATTTCAGAAGATCTGTCCAGGTGCAGCATGCAAGTGCCATTATGAAGAAAGCATGGCAGCACTTCTACTTCCTTAGAAGTTTATAAAGATTTGGTATGTAATTTAAACAGGCAGACTTCTATTTAAGTGTGGTAGAGAGTATTTTGACTGGTTGAATTGCAGTCTGATACGGAAGCACCAATGCATTGAATGGAAAAGCCTACAGAAAATAGTAGATGGAGACCAGTCCATCAGAGGTAAAGCCCTCTCCACCATTGAGAACATCGACACGGAAGACTGTTGCAGGAAAGCTACATGCATCATCAAGGACCTCTGTCATCCAGGCCATGCTCTCTTCTCACTGCTGCTATCAGGAAGAAGGTATAGGAGCCTCAGGACCTCAGTCATCAGACTCTTAAATCAGAGGAGATAACTTCACTCACCCCAACATTTAACATCTTATGGACTCACTTTCAAGAACCCTTCATCTCATGTTCTTGATATTTATTAATAATGTATTTATTTTTATTATTTTTTTTGTATTTGCTGTCTGTTGTCTTTTGTACGTTGTTTGTACTGCTGTGTGCAGTCTTTCATTGATTCTATTGTGCTGCTTGTATTTACTGTGAATGCCCACAAGGAAATGAATTTTAGGGTTGTATGTGGTGACATACATATGTACTTTGATAATAAATTTACTTTGAACTTGAACTCTCTCTTTAAACTGGCTATCCTTCCTCTCCACTCATTATACTGATGCAAGGTCTCAGCCCAAAACATTGGCATTTTCTGTCCCCCACTGATGCACTCAACCTGTGGAGTTCCTCCAGCAGATTACAATGTTTACTTGCCTTGACGGTTGATTTTTTTTTGCTTTGACCTGTAACTCAGCTATGAGTAATGAGGTGTTGGGTGTGGCATTTGTTAACGAGGGCAGCTGGGGATGAGGCTGAGTTGTTTGAGAGTGAGTGGGGAGGGAGGGCTTGACTTAGACTCTGAGAGCCAAGCAGGAATATGTTTGATCTTGGAGGTTTTTCAGAGTCTTTGTGCCCAAAGAAGATAATTGTGCAGAGATGTTACAGCTACAGGAAGGATGGATAAGAGGGCAGTTCACTGTGACACTTGAGTGGAGAAATTGTAGGAGCCACCTCCACAGGTGGGGACACTTCTCCTGCAGCATTCCTCTGGCAGTTCTGGCTCAGGAGTTTTGGTGATCTGGTGTTAGGTGACTTGGATGTTGGCTGGGGTGGTCACGGAGATTTGGTTAAGAGCCATTTTCAGGGCCCTGCCTGTGACGATGGAAACTGCTGTGGTGCCTTCAGTGTTGGTAGAAGCTGATTCTCTTGTGTGTACATGGTGCCAGTTGCAACTTGGAATAATGAGGTTGAAGATTCTTCAGGTAGTAAAGCAGTTTTGAGGTCACTTGGGTGAGCTGGATTCCAGAATAAGTTCCAGGGTGCACAGAAGTTCCCAAAGACAAGATCAAGTGCAGTCCCCTCCCATGTAGGACTTTCCACATACTGCTCAGAAAACATCCATGAAATCATTTTACAAATTCCACCCTGTCTAAGCATCTTGTACTAAAGCAATCACATTCAATAATGGGGAAGGGAAAACTATTAAAACCTTTTGTTTTTACATCATTTGGTGATCTGTGTACACACCTGTTTTACTTTCATCTAACCATTGGAAGGCCTATAGTATAACCCCGAAAAGTGATCTCTCTCTTCATGTTTTCATGTCCCTTTAGTTGGCCAGTCCAGGCTGCTGGCTGAATTTGAGGGCATGAGCTCTGAGGAAGAGTTGGGACAAACTTGGGTTATTCTCTCCAGAGTGTTAAAGGCTGAATGGAGACCGTTATAACAATGAGAGGCAAAGATGGGGTAGACAGTCAGAATCTGTACCTCAGGGTGGAAATATCAAACACCAGACTACAAGCTTTGTTAGTTGGGGCATGGAAGTTACAGGTGATGTGAGGGGCAAGTGTTTTGCACAGAGTGGTAGGTGCCTGGAATGGGTTAACGGGTAGTATAGAAACAGGTTGTACATCTTGATGCAGTTTGAGGTGTCTCCTGTCGCCCCGGACGCCATTGTGTGTGTCTCCTGTCGCCCCAGACACTGAGTTGTCCGGCTTGACCCCTCCTTAAGCCATACCTCTATGACTACAACATTATCATAATCCCACGTGTTGACCTGCACTCATCTTTCTGACATCTGAGGGCCCTTGCACCAAACCCCTGTCTGTCTGCTCTGTCCACTGGACTTGCCTCTCTTCTTGCTGTTTTCTCATTCTGTGTCCTAACCTCTGCCTCCCAGGCAGCACCAGTAAACCAACCGCCTTGATACTGCTCCACCCCACCCCCAAATCAAGATGCACCTCTGCCCCAGACGAGGCCCCAATAATCTAAAGCCCTCCCTCTTGCACCAGCACTTCAGCCATCTTCATTTACTCTGTCTTCCTATGTTATATTCACTACACCTGTCTGACCACCCTCCTTCTGACAGCTGCTGTGATTCCTCACGTGCCTTCCCAGTCGAAATGCTGGAGGAACTCAGCAGGTCAGGCACGGAGGAGGAGAATAAACAGTCCAGATTCCGAGCCGAGACCCTTAATCAGGACTGGAAAGGAAGGGAGCAGAAGGTGGGGAGGGGAAGAATTCCAAGTTAACAGGTGATGGGTGAAACAAGTTAATGGAGAAGGTGCGAGGTAGGATGATGTGAGAAGATGGGTGATAGGTGGAAGAGGTAAAATGTTGAAGGAAGAATTGTAATAGGAGAGGACAATGGGCCAAGATTTGTGCTTATTATTATCATTCAATGTTCTGTCCCCCATCTCTCCACTTCGCTGCAGTCCAGTTTCTGTTCTCCCTTTGGTCCAGTACCTAGGCTCTATGTTCCCCTCTCCAGCCTTAGCCTCTTCCTTTCCTCCCCATTCCAACTTCACCCAATACCCACAAACTAGTAGCTCCATTTCACCCCCTCTCTAATTTATTCTGTGACCTTCCTGTCCTGCAGGTCTTATCCGAGCCATGGAAACTCTCCACTA
The DNA here is from genome assembly GCF_048418815.1 of Hemitrygon akajei. NCBI lineage: Eukaryota > Metazoa > Chordata > Chondrichthyes > Myliobatiformes > Dasyatidae > Hemitrygon > Hemitrygon akajei. The sequence goes on along the minus strand of NC_133129.1, from coordinate 115,295,573 downwards.
GCCAGACTCCACACCAGCAAGTTGAACTCTTTGACCTGAACCGGTACCCTGAGTATGTGTCGAGTGGCGGAGGCTTTGGGCCGGTGAGTCTTGGTGTGAAGTTAGTCTGGCTCCCTGCCCCGCACTGCGCTGCTATGGCAGAGGTTTATAGGGCCCAGACACAGTGCTAGTAGTCTCAGGGTGTCAGGTAGCAGGGATGGATATTTGAACTAGCTCTGTTATCACTGTCCTGAGGAACCAGGAGGGGCTGCTGATCAGTGAGATGTGTGGGGCTACTAAGACGAATGAATGGTGCTAACCATGGCTGTACCTGGCAATGGGGAAAGGCTGCTCTGGGTGAAGAGCTGACCAAGCAGGGTTACAGCAGATGGAACAGGATGGAGTTGGGTGAGCTGGAGGGTATAGGGAGATTGGAACTGTGTGAGAGGCGTGGATAGTGTAAAAATAAACAGGACAGGAGAGACGAGACTAGGGCAACAAAGGTGATGGTGGAGCTATTAGAGGATACCGAGAGATCAATGACAGGGACAGAGGTAAAGGGGATGGTTGGGGGGTTTTGCTGATAGTCGGGAGAGGCTGTGACAGGAAGAGAAGAATTTGTGGGATTTGTTAAAGTGAGGTTGGGAGGGGAGAAATGACAACACTGGCGAGCATGAGGTGTTTCTGGGTTGGCGGGAGTGGAGCCTGTGGTGACTGAGGTAAAGTCACCCCGTTGTCTCTCTGTCTCTTCTCAGGTTGCTGACGATGGCTATGGTGTTTCTTACATCATGGTTGGAGAAAATCTCATCAACATGCACATTTCAAGTAAATTCTCCAGCCCCGAGACAGTAAGTGTCCCCTCGTTGGGAAGGTGAATGCTTGAGATGGTGGTGGGGATGGTGTGTCAAGGGGTAGGTCATGGTGAAGTTAATTAATGTTAATATTGACGTGTGAGTGCCCATCAGATTGGGGCATGGACTTGATTGTGGGCTGTGTCTGTGAAGACAAACCCAGCATTGTGTAGATGGAGGTATCAGTGGGATGGAGATGCTGAGTGAAGTATTGAAACAAGTGTGGGAGCCTTACTCATCCAGGCAAATTTACAATATTCCTCCTGCTCTTGTGTCTTTAGAGGCTTTGGGGTGTCAGGTGAGATACCCACCCAGAACAGAGTCTCTGACCTAACCTTGTATTTGGCTGGTCTCGCTGTGTTGCTTGTAAACTTGGGACTTTAATACTGAATGCAGTGGGAGGTGGGCATTACCACAATTCTCATTAGCTGGTCATGGACTGCTTCAATAGCTGAAGAGTTGTGAACTAGGTCCAGTCTTCAGCAAGTACCTGCTTTACAATGGAGAGCAACCCTCTGTTCAGGTAGCTGTGAGATTCTGTGTTACTGCCTTGTTCTTGTCCCACCCACCAGCAGTTGTTGCCTTTCACTGTGCAGGGCCGACTCTGCTGTTGAAGTGTATGTGAGACACGAGACTGTGAATGGTATAACCTGGAGCACAAAAACAAACCTAGGAACTCGGGTCTTCAACCAATCCTCTGCCTCCCCGGACGCTCACCCAACCCCTGAATTCCTCCAGTAGCTTGTTTATTTCCAAGGCTGCTCGATGTCACACTTTATAAAACACTGACTTGATGTCAAGGGCAGGCAGTCTCCCCTCCCTTCAGGAATCCAGATCTTTTTGGCCACAACTGGACCAAGGATTTGATGTGGATCACTCTGGGATCAAGAGACATGGTAAAGCCCAAACTGCATCAACAAGCTGTTTGATAGCAAACTGAAAATATGAAACACTCAGGTCAGGTAGCGTCTGGGGAGAGGGAAACAGAGTCAACCCTTAAGATAAATGACCTTTCATCAGAACTGGTAAAGCGAACAGTCAAACATGTTTTAAGTTGTAGGGGATGAAGAATAAAAAGGGAATATCTGTGATAGGATGGAGATCAACGGACTGAGGTAGTGGAGCTAGCTGAAAGAGGAGAGTGATGGATCGTTAATCTGCAGGTCCAAAGCAACACACACAAAGTGCTGGAGGAGCTCAACATATCGGGCAGCTTCTGTGGAAAAGAGTAAACAGTTGACATTTAGGGTTGAGACCCTTTTTCAGGATCTAAAGAAGTGTTTTGGCCTGAAATGATGACTGCTTACTCTTTTCCATAGATGCTGCCTGGTCTGCTGAGTTCCTCCAGCACTTCGTGTGAGTTGATGGATTGTTAATCCCAGTTGATTTGTCCAGATGAAGTATTAGCAGAAGGAGATGAATGAGGGCAGGGCAGATGAGAAATCTGAAATGAAAATACTGCGAATACTTTGCAGATCAGGTAGCATCAGTGGAGAAATAAAGACGTTTTTGTCAATGACTTTCATCAGAGCTGGCTGAGTCTGGTTATCTGAAATTATTGAATTGAGTGAGCTGCTGTTACTAATGGTACAATGTCTGAGCCCTCAGGCAGGTTAGAGTGGATGAATTAAGTTGACAGGTGACTAATAGCTAAGGGTCACCTTTATTGACTGAATGCAGGTGCTCCACAAAATGGTCATGCAATCAGTAACATGGAGAAGTCGACACTGAGCACTGAATACTAGTCTGTGAAATACCGTGGCTTCCTTGGCTGCGTAAGTGTAGGAAGACACTCTCGAGTCCTGACAAACTCATGAGATTGAGTCAGCTATACCACCCAAACCCTGGTTTGTGTGGATATTGTGTCATTTGCTACCCTGTTACAAATTAGGGTCATGGAATAACAGACAGTACACTGCATATGATTAAAGGGATTATATTTATAAATCTTAACTAAAGGGTTAGTAAAGAATAACAAAAAGAAAAGGGACCCATTCTAATTAAACAGTCAAATGTGCGCAAGTTGGAGCTCATCTTAAACTTCTGTCACTCATGCTGGGCCCACAGTCAGTGTGAAAGCACACAGCACCTTCCAAATGTCACTCACAATCCATTTCGAATAACTGGGTCTCCCACCAGATCGTTTGCGACAACCGGTTTTCCCCAGCATCTTCTCTCTTTATCTCCCACTGAACAAAAGCCCAAGACCAATCTTATTGTCCCTACCAAGAAAATCTCCTGCTAATTGGGTGGCACACATTCCACATCATCCCTCATCTTCAATAATAACCCAAACAGGCTGAAAACAGAACAAACAGCTCTGACAGAGCTTCTAAATGAAATACCTACAGCAGAGGCAGTGTTGCTTGTGCTCTTGTTGCTTGCTGTGAGGAGAGTGGTTATTGGAAATGGAGGAGTAAAACAAAGTCATGAAAGGAATGGTTCCTTGGGATTGCTGAAAGAGGGAGAAGAATTTGATGTGTCTGGTAGTTGGACCATTTTGAAGATGGCAGAAGTTACACTTACTGTGTTACTGGTGGGATGGAAGGAGATGACCAGGGAAGCTCCACCCTTGTGCTTTGTGAGGAAGGGGTTGATAGCTCTCAAATGCATCTAACCCACTTTTGGACCCAAGGTGGGTTAGATGCAGTTGAGAGCTCTGCCTAACATGCCAAAGAATGAAGAAGCACTTATTGGAAAGTCTCATCATCTGATCAAAGGCAATGGAGAAACTGGGAGGATGGAATGGAGACCCTATCCCCACCTGCAGATTCCCTTTCCTTCTCCACTGGCTGGAATTCACCCCAGGCAGGTCACTGGTTCAATCCTCCAATGCTGTATGCTTTCCCTGTGATCATGTGGGTCTTCTCCCACACCCTCTATAAGATGAGCTAGTTGGCATGTTAATTGGTGCCTGCAAATTGTAGGTGAAATCCAGATCATAGGGGAAGTTGATGGGAATGTACAGTGGAGTGGCTTGTGAACTGTGATGTTGTCTTTCTCACACAGGATTCTCACCGGTTTGGAAAACATTTCCAACAAGCTATGCTTGATATCCTTGCCCTGTTCAACTTGGACAAGAGGACCAGCAAGTAGCGGCAGACATGGTGTCAGAGCTCGGAGGACCAGACCCCGACCCTGGGGCAGATTGTTTTTGGTTGATGCTGGGACATGGTGTGGAACCATAGAATCATTTTGAACACTGACACATTCATTGGCTCCTGGAGCCCTGTGTTGTTATGTGGGTGCGTCAACACGTTCCCTGAGACAGCTCAGGCCAGGCAGGAGCCTCCAGACGGATGTCACTGAACAGGTCCTTTAAGGAGCTTGTTATACCACTATAAACTGCATTCCAAATTTTTGGTCTTAGGGTTACTGCACGAGATCAGGTAGATAACTTCCTTTCTCTGCTCCATCATGATCATTACATGGAGCTTTTATTTTGATTGTCTGTCTCTGAACAGTGCTTGATCATAATTCTCAGGATTGTTCACGTATCAATGCAGATCCCAGCCTGCGTGGGGAGGCATTATATTATAGCTTCAATGTTTCTATCAGAAAGTTGTCTGACTCGGGGACAAGGGAATCAAATCCCTCCCTAAGACCCTACGTGAAAGTTTGTTGATTTGGTGTGGATATTGTGTACAGAACCAATGAATGTATTGCAGGTGATTTTGGCTGTTAAGTAAATAAAGAGCTGGGGACCATTGCTGACTGCCCACTGTGTGTTGAGTTTCCTGGAGCACTGTGCATTAACACATCTCAGCTTGAATGCCCTTTAGAAACTGAAGGCTAATTAAAGCTCATGATCACACCTCCAGAAATCTGTTTTTACCGGAGTGGCTGATTGGAGAGGAAGGCTTCTCACAAAAACTTCAGAAATAGGAGCAGCAGTGCATGGTTGAGAACTAGTGCAGGGGACTGGGCTTCAGATTGATGATTTATTAGGATCTCTTCTGGGCAAGGTATGACATAAACAACAAGTTTAGGTTACACTTGAACCTGAGGGGAACCAATATCCTTGTGGGCAGGTTTGCCTGAGCTGCTGGGGAGGGTTTAAGCTAATTTGGTAGGAGGATGACAGACTGAGGATGGGGCAGTTGGTTTACAAACAGAGGTGGTGCATAGTGAGATTGTCAGGAAGGACAGGCAGATGATGGGGCACAATTGCAGTCAGTGGAATGAGTTGCAGTGTAACATGGGGGCAAAATCAAAAAGGGCGATTAATACAGGACTGAAGGTGTTATTTGTATGCACGCAGTATATGGAATAAGCACAGAGATCTCTTGTAGCACAGACATTGGTAGATATGGGGTTGTGAGTATCAGTGAGTTGTGGCTGAAAGATAGTTGGGAGTTTAACATGCAAGGATACACATTGCATCAAAAGGGCAAGCAGGCAGGCAGAAGTGGTGCGTGGCTCTGTTGGTTTAAAAAAAATGAAACCAAATTCTCAGAAAGAGGTGATACATCCTTGTGGGTAGAGCTAAGAAACTACAAGGGTAAAAAGACCCTGGCGGGAGGTATATATAAGCCTTCAAACAATAACCAGGAGCTACAAATTACAACAGGAGATAGAAAACACATGTCAAAAAGGTAATGGTACAATAGTCATGGGGGATTTCAATATATTGGTAGATTGGGAATATCTAGTTGGTGCTGGATCATAAGAGAGAATTTGTAGAATGCCTATGAGATGACTTTCCTCTAGAGGGAAGGCTATTCTGGATTAGGTGTTGTGTAATGAGTCTGATTTGATTGGGGAGCTTAAGGTAAATGAACACTTTGGAAGCAGTAATCATAAGGCATTTGATAAGGTTCCCCATGCGAGGCTCATTCAGATCAGTGAGATCTTGGGGTCTGGTGCGCAACTTGACAATGTTGTTAAGAAGGCGTATGGTGTGTTGACCTTCATCAACTGTGGGATTGTGCTCGAGAACCATGAGGTAATGTTACAGCGATATAAGACCTTGGTCAGACCCCACTTGGAATATTGTGCTCAGTTCTGGTCACCTCACTACAGGAAGGATGTGGAAACCATAGAAAGGGTGCAGAGGAGATTTACAAGGATATTGCCTGGATTGGGGAGCATGCCTTATGAGAATAGGTTGAGTGAACTCAGCCTTTATTCCTTGGAGCAACAGAGGATGAGGTGACCTGATAGAGGTGTACAAGATGATGAGAAGCATTGATAGTGCAGATAGCCAGAGGCTTTTTCCCAGGGTTGAAATGGCTAACACGACAGGCATAGTTCTTGGAATTAGGTACAAGGGGATGTCTGAGGTAAGTTTTTCAGAGAGTTGTGGGTGTGGATATGATAGGGTCTTTTAAGAGATTCTTCGATTGATACATGGAGCTTAGAAAACATAGAAGGTTATGCAGTAGCGAAATTCTAGGCAGCTTCTAGAGTAGGTTACATGGTCGGCACAACATTGTGAGGCCAAAGGGCCTGTAATGTGTTGTAGGTTTTCTATAACATGATAGATTTCACCCTGCAATTTGTGAGGGAGAAGCTAAAGTCAATATTACAGTGCAGTAAAGGGAATTACAGAGGCAGGAAAGATGAGCTAATTGGAAGAGGACTGACAAGGATGATGGCAGAACAAAATGGCTGGTGTTTCTGAGGGAAATTCGGAAGATGCAGGATAGTTACATCCCAAAGAAGTATTCTAAAGGTAAGATGATGCAACCATGGCTGACAAGGGAAGTAAAAAAATATATAAAAGTAAAAGAGAGGCTGTATAATAGAGCAGAAATTAGTGGGAAGGAAGTTAAAAACCAACATAGTAACAGAGAAACAGAAAACTGACAGCACAGTACAGGCCCTTTGGCCCACAAAGCTGTGCCGAGCATGTCCTTACCTTAGAAATTACCTAGGGTTACCCATAGCCCTCTATTCTTCTGAGTTCCATGTACCTGTCCAGGACACTCTTAAAAGACCCTATCGTGTCTGCCTCTACCACCATCGCCCATTCCATGCACTCACCACTCTCTGAGTAAAAAAACTTACCCTGACATCTCCTCTACCTACTTTCAAGCACCTTAAAACTGTGCCCTCTTGTGCTAGCCATTTCAGCCCTGGGGAAAAAGCCTCTGTCTATCCACACAATCAATGCCTCTCATCATCTTATACACTTCTATCAGGTCACCTTTCATCCTCTGTCGCTCCGAGGAGAAAAGGCCGAGTTCACTCAACCTATTCTCATAAGGAATTGCTCCTCAATCCAGGCAACATCCTTGTAAATCTCCTCTGCACCCTTTCTATGGCTTCCACATCCTTTGAATCGTGAGGTGAACAGAACTGAGCACAGTACTCCAAGTGGGGTCTGACCAGGGTCCTATACAGCTGCAACATTACCTCTTGGCTCCTAAACTCAATCCCACGATTGATGAAGGCCAATTCGCCGTTTGCTTTCTTAGCCACAGAGTCAACCTGTGCAGCTGCTTTGAGCGTCCTATGGACTCAGACCCCAAGATCCCTCTGATCCTCCACACTGCCAAGAGTCTTACCATTAATGCTATATTCTGCCATCATATTTGACCTACCAAAATTAACCACCTCACACTTGTCTGGGTTGAACTCCATCTGCCACTTCTCTGCCCAGTTTTGCATCCTATCGATGTCCTGCTGTAACCTCTGACAGCCCTCCACACTATCCACAACACCCCCAACCTTTGTGTCATCAAATTTACTAACCCATCCCTCCTCTTACTCATCCAGATTATTTATAAAAATCACAAAAAGAAGGGGTCCCAGAACAAATCCCTGAGGCACACAACTGGTCACCGACCTCCATGCAGAATATGACCGTCTACAACCACTCTTTGTCTTCTGTGGGCAAGCCAGTTCTGGATCCACAAAGCAATGTCCCCTTGGATCCCATGCCTCCTTACTTTCTCAATAAGCCTTGCATGGGGTACCTTATCAAATGCCTTGCTGAAATCCATATACACTACATCTACTGCTCTACCTGCATCAATGTGTTTAGTCACACCCACAAAAAATTCAATCAGGCTCTTGAGGCACAACCTGCCTTTGACAAAGCTATGCTGACTATTCCTAATCATTTTATGCCTCTCCAAATGTTCATAAATCCTGCCTCTCAGGATCTTCTCCATCAACTTGCCAACCACTGAGTTAAGACTCACTGGTCTATAATTTCCTGGGCTATCTCTACCCCCTTTTTTGAATAAGGGAACAACATCCGCAGCTCTCCAATCCTCCGGAACCTCTCCCATTCCCCATTGATAATGCAAAGATCATCGCCAGAGGCTCAGCAATCTCCTCCCTCACCTCCCACAGTAGCCTGGGGTACATCTTGTGTGCTCCCTGTGACTTCTCCAACAAAAGGCAACTAAAAAAAATGACAAGATGAAATATGAAGGTAAGTTAGTCAATGATATCAATGAGGATTCCAACAGTTTTTACTCAGAAATATAAAGTGGAAAAGAGAGACAAGTAGAAATTGGATTGCTGGAAAATGATGCTGGTGGTAGTAATGGGGGACAAGGAAATGGTGGATGAACTAATTAAGTATTTTGCATCCATCAGTCCCACCAATCTCAAGACTATTGTAGTTGCTACTGACCCCTGCTGCCTCTCACAGTTTTCTGTCATGACAGCCTCCCCGAGGACAGAAGGATCGATTTGCTTTTCCTTCAACCCACAGAAGGCAGAGTGGACACGGGGATTTGCTACCATTCCAGGCCTATACAGACCACCTCTACTCACTGTCACTCCTTACAAGAAACGCTGGCCAACATCTTGCCAGAACCATTTACAGTCCTAAAAGGTCTCCGTGGACAACTCCCTGTTAAGAGACCATGTCACCCATGGTCAGTATTCTCCACTGTTCTCGCACTCTGTTTCCCTGCAAAGGAGAAAAATTTCAGGACATAAATTGTATACATTTCTCTAACAGTAAATGTACCTTTTGAAACACATTGCTGCAGCCCATCATGGCAACTGTTTTTGAGACAGCATCCTTGGTACAGCGCTGCTTGTGCCCTGCCTGTCAGCTGCACAATATTTAGACAATGGAACTATTTGGCAAATGCTGATGGAAGAACGACACATTTTTACACCAGTAAACTAATATAAGGGGATAAAATGGGCCAAGCCCTTTGAACTTGGGCAGCATCCAAGCACCTGCCCTCACTGAGTTGCTGAGAACTTCACTATGCTGGGCACAGAGGCTTTTAATCTGGATTTAATCCCAGGGGAAGTTTTACCTAGAGTATGCAGAAAGCCAGAGTGGTACATTAACGTTACCTTCTTCATCTACATTGCTCCCTTCCTATTTTATGCCGTCTAGGTGTTTTCTTATCTCAGTCTATATTAACATAATTGTTCTCTGGCCTGACTACTCCAAGGCTCAGACTGAACCAGTGCAAGAGAAGCGACAGTTTAACTGTGCACTGGTTCTCACTCTGTCAGCACTGTGCAGGTGACTCAACTTTAAGAACACTCTTTTGAACTCAATGCACTCATCACTTGCATCACTGATGCTTGAGTGAAACATCTCTTCCAGCCAAGGAATGTTGGAAGCAAGAGTCATAGCTCCTGTACAGAGTAGAAAAGAGCCAATCAGCCCCTCAAATTTACTCCCAACATTTGATAAAATCATGGCTGATTCAGCCATGACCTCAACACAGGCTCCCTGGCTACAGAATTCCAAGGATTTAAGTCCCTCTACCCCATCACCATCTTAAATAGATGACTATTTATTTGAAACTATTTCCCAGTTCTAGATACCACCACCAGGAGGAACATTCTCTCAAAATCTACCTACCAATCTCGCTCAGATGAAGACAATATCTGCAGTCAGAATTGAACTAGTTAAGCTTCTCTTCCAAAGTCAGCACCTTCATCCTGGGAATCAACCTGCTGTAGCTTCTTTGCATGGAGTCTTGTGTTTGTGTGTGTGTACACATGTCGGTATGTATGTGTCTGTGTGTGCATCACACCTTGCCAGCTTTAGACCATAAAATATAGAAGCAGAATTAGGCCTGCTCTGCCATTTCATCACAGCTGATCAATTTTCAGTCTCAACCCTATTCTACTGCCTTCTCCCTGTAACCTTTCATCCTTTGACTAATCAAGAACCTATCAACTTATATTTATACTCATCACCTATGCAATAAAGATCAACATGCCAATAATCTACCTAATTACTTGCATACCTGTATGCTAAACTTGTTTCATTTACTAGGACCCCCAGATTCCTTTATAACACAGTTTCAGTCTCGCTTTATTTAAATAATAATTGCTACATTGATTCTCCAGTGGATAATATCCAAATTTCCCACATTATAGTTGTGTTTGCCAGCTTTCTACACATTCATTAAACCTATTTATATCCCATTGCTGACTCTTTCTGTACTAATGACTGGCTAATGCACCAGTCATTATATCAATAACAAATTTATTGCAGTACACCCAGGTTTAGAGTTGCAGACTTGCATAGTACACAAACGTGCCCTATTGCTCAATCTAGCCACGTCAACCAAGGTGCTTCCCTGAGTTAGTCTCACTTTCCTGTGTTTGGCTCCTGTCTGTTTTTATCTACATACCTGTGAAGTATCTTTCCTGTACCTGCCTCTACCATATCCTTTGGGAACTTGTTCCATATTCCCATCACCACTGTCTGGAATAGTAGCTCCTTGGGCCACTTCTAAATCTTTTCCCTCTCTTTATATCCATACCTTCTGGGTTTAGATTATATTACCCTGGGACAAAGACTTTGACCAGCTACCTTATCTATACTTGTCATGATTTATAAACCTTTATAAGGTCACTCCTCAGCCTCCTACACTCCAGGAAAAATAGCCTTGGCCTATACTTACAACTCAAGCCATCCAATGTCAACAAAATCCTTGTGAATTTTTTGTTGCACCCTTTCCAGCTTAATGAGATCTTTCCTATAGCATAGCAACCAGAAATGCACACAATACTCTCAAGTTTGGTCAGACCAACATCTTGTACCGCTGTAAGATGACATGCTATCACTTGTATTCATTGTATTAACTAACAAAAGCAATCCAAACACCTTCACCACTCTGTCTATCTTTGTGGCCATGTTGTACCTGTACTCCTAGTTCCTCTATTCCACAACACTCCCCAGGACCCTACCATTAATTCTGTAAGCCCCACCCTTGATATGTCCTGCTTCTCTTCCTAATAAGGGATTCTAGCATTTTCCCAAGGCCAGTTGAAGGTTTAAAACAAACAAGATGCTAGAGGAACTTAGCAGGTCAGGCAAGTTCTGTGGAGGGAGATGGTCAGTTAATTTTTTGGGTGTTGACTGACAGCTGTTAGGTTAACTGGCGTATAATACGTAAGGGACTTGTCAGCTTTTGTCACCATTTATTTTCAAGAATCAATACCAAACCAACTTATATCAATAGCCGAATAAAGAACACACTGTAGTGAGAACAGAAAACAGGATAGGTCATACATGAGTACAAAGATTGAAGGAGGTACAATAGAACTGAAACCCCCTGGTTTCCTTGGCCATGTAAGTCTGGGAAAACCACTCTCCAATCCCCCCGAACCTCGTGAGACTAAGATGGCCCCGTTGTGTGTGGATGCTGTGTAATTTGCTACCTTGTTACAAATTAGTGCCACAAAATAACAGACAGTACTCTGCATGCGATTAAAGGAATTATACTTATGGAATTTAACTTAACTAAAGAGTTAGTAAAGAGAAACAAAAAGAAAAGGGCCCATTTTAATTAAACAGTCAAATGTGCACAAGTTGGAGCTCATCTTGAACCTCTCTGTCACTCACACACTGGGCCCTCGGTCAATGTGAAAGCACACACCACCTTCCAAATGTCACTCACAATCCATCTCGAACAAACGGGTCTCCCACCGGGTCATATCCTACGACTGGTTCTCCCCAGTGTCTTCTCTCCACATCTCCCGCCGAGCCAAAAAAAACCCAAGACCAACCATAGTGTGACTCACCCAGAAAACTTCCCCCTAACTGGATGGCACACATTATCTTCAACGATAACCCAAACAGAACAACAGCTCTGACAGAGCTTCTAAATGAAATACCTACAGCATAACAGTAAAGATGTGAACCAGGGCATTACAGAATATAACAGCACAATACAGGCCCTTCAGCCCAACAATGTTGTGCTGACCTTTTAACCTACTCTAAGATCAATCCAAACCTCCCCTCCCACATAGCCCTCTATTTTTCTATCATCTATATGTCTATCTACGAGACTCACGAATGTCCCTAATGTATCTGTCTCTACCACCACCTCTGGCAGTGCATTCCACGCACCCACCACTTTTTGTGTAGAAAATTCTTAATTATGACAGCCACGCTATACTTTCCTCCAATCACCTTAAAATTATGCCCTCTCATGTTAGCCATTTCTGCCCTGGGAAAAAATATATGCCTTTTACTATCTTGTACACCTCAGTCAAGTCACCCCTCATCTTCCTTCACTCCAAAGTGAAAAACTCCAGTTCACTCAACCTAGCCTTATGCTGTCCAATCTAGACAGCATCCTGGTAAATCTCCTCTACAGCTTCTGTATCCTTCCAATAAAGCAACCAGAACTGGATATCAGTGTGATCTAATCAGGGTTTTATAGAGCTGCAACTTACTTCGTGGCTCTTGAACTCAATCCCCCGACTGATTAAGGCTAACACACCATGTGCCTCCTTAACAACCCAATCAACTTGCACAGCAACTTTGATCTATGAACGTGGTCAAAATCCTGCATTATCCCCATGACCACGTGGGTTTCTTCCAGGTGCTCCACTTTCCTCCCACAGTCCAAAGGTGTACCAATTGGTAGGTTAATTAATCATTGTAAATTGCCCCATGATTCCGCTAGGGTTAAATCAGGTTTACTGGGTGGCACAGCTTGAAGGGCCCATTCCACGCTGTATCTCAATAAAATAAATAAAATCCCTCTGTTCTTCCACACTGCTAAGAATCCCATCATTAACCCTGTAGTCTGTCTTCAAATTTGACTTTCCAAAGTCAATCACTTTACACTTCTCCAGGCTGAACTCCATCTGTCACTTTTCAGCCCAGCTCTGCATCCTTTCAATTACCTTTGTAACTCTCAATGACCCTCTGCACTATCCACAACCCACCAGCCTTTGTGTCATTTGCAAACTTACTCATCTACCCTTCTACTTCCTCATCCAAGTCATTTATAAAAATCACAAAGTGCTGTCCATTTTGAAACACCTAAACCCTGGAATAGGCATCAGCCCATCCCTGCTCTTGTGACAACTAAGCCTTGTAATGGCCACAACATCGTAGTCCTGTGTATTAACCAATGCTCTGTTCCTTGCCCTTGTTTCTGATACATCTTACATTAAAATAGGAACACTTCAATCCATCTAACTGCAGTTTTAAACAAGAGAAAATCTGCAGATACTGGAAATCCAAGCAATACACACAAAATGCTGGAGGAACTCAGCAGGCCAGGCAGCATCTATGGAAAAGAGTACAGACAACTTCTTGGGCTGAGACCCAAGGGTCTCAACAGAACCAAGGATCCCGGCCCAAAATGTCGACTATTATTTTCCATAGATGCTGCCTGGCCTGCTGAGTTCCTCCAGCATTTGTATGTGTAGCTGCCTGCAATTTTGACCTATTAACACTATCTGTCCTCACGGTCTTTCTATGCACTGTACAATAATTCCCCATCTTCTGACCTAGGAATCGGGTTACCATCCCTCTGCCAAACTAGTTCAAACCCTCCCCAACAGCTCCAGCAAACCTGTCTGCAAGAATATTGGTCCTTTTGAAGTTCAGGTGTAACCTGTCCTTTTTGTACAGGTCATACCTTCCCCAGAAGAGAACACAGTGATCCACAAATCTATAGCCCTGCCTGCTGCACCAGTTCCTCAGCTACACATTCATCTGCCATATCAACCTATTCTTATCCTCAGTGGCACGTGGCATCGGCAACAATCCAGAGATTACTACTCTTGGGATCCTGCTTTTCAGTTTCCTACTTAGTTCCGTATGTTCTTCTTTTTTCTACCCATGTCACTGGTTCCAATATGTACCAGAACATTAGGCTGCTCACCCTCACCTTTTAGAATGCTCTGAACCCAATCTGAGATGTCTGTGATCCTGGCTCCCAAGAGGCAACATACCATCTGGGAGTCTCTCTCACATCCACACAATCTGCCATCTGTTACCCTAATTATTGATCACCCCTATCATCACCACTCTCCTCTTCTCTCCACTTTTTTCAGTGCTGTGTCTTTCCCCTGGACAGTATTCCTGTTATTGAAGGGAACATCTACAGTAGTACTCTGTACTGTCTATTCCCTTTCCTCTCCTGATGGTCACCCAGATACCTGCCTCCTGAAACTTTGGTGTGACTACCTCCCTGTAACTATTGATAACCTCCTCATTCTGCTTTATGAGCAGAAGGTCATCCAGCTGCAGCTCCAGTTCCCTAACGTGGTCTATAAGGAGCTGCAGATGTAGCTATCAGGGTAACTGGAGGTCTTCCAGATCTCCCACATCTGGCAAGAACACACTACCTACCTTGGAACCATTCCTACTTCTCTAGTTAGTAATTCTGGAACAAATTTTTTTTGGAAAGGAAGGGATATTAGCGATTTTAGTGGGATTAAAAGTGTGGCTAAATCCCTAGAGCTTCATGAGATGTATCCCATGCTGTTGCGGGAGGGTTGCTGGGGCCTTCATAGATGGTGTCAGTTAAATGAAAGACAGCAAATCTCATACCTTTATTCAAGAAGGTCAGTAGGGATAAGTGAAGGCAGTGAGTCTAACATCAATGGTAAGAATACATGCCTTTAATAATCTGTGCACTGATTATAAGAGTAGGGAGATTGCAAATATACAACATATTAGTTAGCTCCTAGCTGGAGTAGTGAGTGTGGTTCTATAGGAAAGATGTGATTTTACTGGAGAGAATACAGAGGAGGTTCACCAGGATGAAGCAATTATGAGATGAGTCTAGATTTGTTTTCCTTGGGTACCTGGCAGAGGCATACAAAATTATGACAGGCATTATTAGGGTAGATAGTGAGAAACTTTAATTCTTAACAGAGATACAAAATGACCAGAGGTTGTAAATTAAGTGGTAGGAGGGGAATTGATAGTGAATTCTTTCACGTAGACAGTGGTTGAAATCCAGATGTTGGAGGTAGGTACTCTCATAACATTTAATAACTATTTAAATGAACACTTGAAATGCTATGGCATAGCAGGCTGAACACCGGAAATTGGAATTAGTACAGATGGGTACTTGATGGCCAACATAGACACAGTGGGCTGAAGGGCTTGCTTCTGCATTATTTTAACTCAATAACGACTGGAAATACTCAGCAGTTCAGGCAGCATCTAAGAAAAGATAAACAGGATTAATGCTTCAGATAAATGTCCTTTCATCAGAACTGTGTAAAGTTAGAAATCAGCCTTGTTTTAAATTGCAGAGGGGTGGGGCGCGTATTGAAGAGAACAAAAGGAAGGCTGGAAGCCAGGAGGGAATGGATGACACAGATGGGTATCAGCTGAGGGAGTTTGAAAAGGGGGCTTGGTAATGGCAGGAGGGAGAAGGAAGGAGAGGGAAGATAGCCAAGGAAACATATTCTAACTGTGACAACATTGCAACTACTGGAAGACAGGAGGATGCAGAGAAAGCTCAGTGCATCTGTGGAGGGAGAAAAACATCAAGTTACATCACAACTAGCCAAGGATTGAAAAGTAATAGTAAAGTGCAGGAGGTAGTGGATGATCTTGAACATGCATTATTATCTGGCATTATCAATTTAGTTACAATAATTTAGAAACTAAAAGTTGACACATTTGCCTTTTTATTAAATAATTGAAAAGCCTAATTTTGCAAGAAAACTGAGTAAACTGTGAAACACCAAAATAAAAAGCAAAGAATTCAAACCCTAGATATGATTGAGTAAATTTGTATCTATTATGAAGCAAATGGCACATATTTAAGGTAATTTGTAGAAGAACCAGTGGGAACTGGAAAAGAAAGAGTTGTTGGAGATGTGACAAGGGAGTTACTCTTCGAAAGAGCCATTTCAAACAAAATATTTACATGGCTTCCTTTTGTGCTGCATTTTCTCCCAGTAAGATGTTATGCCATGGGTAGTTTTATTGTGACTCTGTTATAAGTATAAGCGTTTAAAGAAATGGGGTTTTATCTGTTATGATCCTGGGAAAGAGAGTTGAATGAGAAGGAGTTTGAGCCCTGTATTACCCAAATAAGTGACAGATCAGTAAGCATTTAGCATAAAAGAGATAAGACAATAGATCAATGAATGTATAAATAAAATTAAGAAAATAAATTTTAAGAGGCAAGACTATCAAGTGTAGTCCTGGCAAGATCATAAGACCATATGACATTGGGGCAGTATTAGGCTACTCAGCCCATCAAGCCTGCTCCACCATTCCATCAAGGCTGATTTATTATCTTTCTCAACCCCAAACTCCTGCCTTCTCCCCATAACCATTGACACCCTTACTAACAACTGTTTTAAATATATCTTACAACTTGGCATCCACATATTGACCCTTCAGCAGAGATATTTCAATCATCCCTAGTGATAGGAGAGGTACCAGAGAATTGAAGCATAGCCAATGTTGTTCCACTGTTTAACAAAAGGCTCTAAAAATAAACCAAGAAATTATAGACCAGTGAACCTGACATCAATAGTGGGAGTTATTGGAAGGTATTCTAAAGGACCAGATATAAAAGTATTTGGATAGACATTGACTGATTAAGGATAGTCAGCATTGGTGTGGTAGGTCATGTCTAACCAATCTTAAGAGTTTTTTGAGTAAGTTACAAATAGAGTTGATGAAGTCAAGCCCAGTGGATGTTGCCTACATGGACTTTACCAAGGCACTTGACAAGATCCCGTATGGGAGATTGGTCAAGAAGATCCAGTCACTCAGCATTCAAGACGAGGTAATAAATTGGATTAGATATTGGCTTTGTGGGAAAAGCCAGAGTGTTAGTAGATGGTTGCCTCTCAGACTGGAAACCTGTGCCACAGGGATTAGTGCTGGGATTGTTCTTCGTCATCTATATCAACGATCTGGATGATAATGTGGTGAACTGGATCAGCAAATCTACAGACGACACCAAGATTGGGGTGTAACAGTGAGGAAGACATCCATGACCTGCAGCGGAATCTGGACCAGCTAGAAAATGGCCTTAAAAATGGCAGATGGAATTTAATGCAGACAAGAACAAGGTGTTGTACATCTGTAGAACCAACCATGGTAGGTCTTATAGAGTGAACAGTAGGAACTGAGGAGTGTGGTAGAACAAAGGAATCTGGGTTTACAGGTCCATAATTCATTGAAAATGGTGACCAGGTAGATAAAGTTGTAAAGAAAGCTTTTGACACATTGGCCTTCATAAATCGAAGTATTGGGTACAGGAGTTGGATATTATGTTCAAGTCATATAAGACATTGGTGAGGCCTAATTTGGAGTATTGTGTGCAGTTTTGGTCACTTTTCTACAGGAAAGATGTAAATAAGGTTGAAAGAGTACAGAGAAAATTTACAAGGATGTGGCTGGATCTGGAGGATCTGAGTTACATAGAAAGATTGAATAGGTTAGGACTTTATTGCTTGGAACGTAGAAGATCGAAGGGAGATTTGATAGAGGAATACACAATTATGAGGAGTATATTGGGTAAATGCAAGCATGTTTTTTCTACTGAGGTCAGGTGGAACTACAACTAGAGGTCATTGGTTAAGGGTTAAAGGTGTAAAGTTTAATGGGAATAGCTGGGTAAACTTCACTCTGAGGATGGTGAGAGTGTGGAATGAGCTGCAAGCGCAAGTGGTGCATGTGAGCTTGATTTCAACAATTAAGAGAAGTTTGTTTAGGTATATGGATGGTACGGGCTGTGGAGGGCTATGGTCCTGATGCAGGTCAATGGGAGTAGGCAGTTTAAATGGTTCGGCACAGACTAGATGGGCCAAAGTGCCTTTTTCTGTGCTGTACTTTTCTATGGCTATTGATTCTTAGATAAGGGGTCCAGAATTGCTCACAATACTCCAAGTGTGGTCTGACTAATGACTTATAAAGTCTCACTTTATATATTCTAGTCCTCTCAAAATGAATGCTAACATTACATTTGCCTTTCTTACCACTGGCTCATCCTGAAAGTTAATTTTTAGGAATCCAGCATGATTTTAGGAATCCAAGTCCCTTTGAACCTCATATATCTAATTTTTTCCCCCATTAAGAAAACAGTTTATGCCTTTATTCCTTCTACCAAAGTGCTTAACCATACATTTCCCTACCACTATATTCCATCTGCCACTTCTTTGCTAATCTGTCAAAGTCCCTGCTTTGTCAACACCCTGCCTATCTTCATATTGTCTGTGGATTCCAAGAGTTACAGAGAAGTTAAACAAAGAAGGGTTTTATTCTATGGAATGCAAGGGTTAAGGAGTAAGCCATTTGGCTGCATTATTACATTCTTTTCATGGTTCTCAAGATATTAAGGAGAACTAACAGGGTGGATAGAGATCAACTATTTCTACTTCTTGAGAAATCCAGGATAAAGCCCAAAATTTTGAGGCAGGCCTTTCAAGAATGAAACTACAAATGGTTTGTCTGAAAAAGGGAGGTAGAAACATGAATATTTCTTCTGCAACTAATTGTAACTGCTAAATCTTAGAATGAGAGATTATTGATAACCAAAGAAAGGATTTGAGGAAAAAGCAGATACAGGGGGTTAGGATACAGGTCATTCTTGATCTCACTCAAAGACAAGCTTGAAGGATAAAATGACATGTACTTGTTCCTATAAGGTAAATCTTGAATGACGAACAATGTTCGAAGTACTGTAGGAAACATTGAAAGCTTAGGTGTTGAGGATAGAGTTGGAGTAGAACCACTCATCTTCAATATAGGAAAGCAGAAGAAATTCTCCTCTTCAGAAAAGCAAGAGCAAGTTTCTTATAAAAAAGATCATCACAATGGAATGTTGAATTTCTCTCTCCAGAGATGCTGCTGAGCATCTCCAGCACTTTTTGCTTTTATTGATGATGGTTGTGCAGAGACCAGAGGTTATGGTTTCAAACCCTTCGCCAGAATATAATTGCCCTGAAACTCCATGAATACACTCAATGCTAATCGGTGTGGGGTTTTTTCGGTAGAGGCGGCAGTGGCCTTGACACCATAGAGAACACACTACTGCATACATGACATCACAGGAATCTTAACAACCAACAGACCCACCTCAAAAGGCTAATGGAGTAAGTTAATATTTCACTAAAGGACACCAACCTTCATTCAGTACTTTGCTGGGACTCTAGGTTACATGAATGCTTAAGCAGAAGCAACATTGCTGTTATTGTCATCTGAAATTGAAGTGATTTTAAGATCTCCCAAACAGCTATCGATATCAGATGAGGGACTAGTGAGCAGATATTGAGTCTTGTCAATGGAAACAGGATAAAGAACACAAGGAACATTCAATAAACCCAATTTTCAGGGTTGATGATGGTTATGGCAAAGATGGAGAATGCATACTGTGTACTAGCAGTGAAACATTGAAACATACAGCGGATTCCAGTTAATAGAGGCAGTTGCTTATTTAGGACAACTCTAAAAGAACAACCTTATCAAGAAAATAGCCGAGATTCACTTCTTTTATTTGGGACATGGTCAGTCATGTGCAATTGTGTGGCCGTTAGACAATGCACTGCCCATAGAGCGAACAGTTGCATCTGTTGCATGTGCTTGTGTTGTTATCCATTTGGGCCTATGGATGCTGATTCAGAAACAAGTGATTTTTTTTTTTCTAATTTTGACTTTCAAGAAATTTTTTAGACATTTGCCAAGGTATCACAAAAGGATTTGACACTAGCTGAAATAATTAGCGCACTGAACAAAATTAAAAGCCATCTACCTGACACCACTCTTCATCAGCTGGCAGAGATAATTGGGGTGCTAAAACCTACAATTGCACACTTAATACATCAACAAGGTGAACTGTGAGAAGAATGGGCACCACACAAGGGACAACAGGGAACATCCCAAAAACCAGTGTGAAGGTAAGGATCGAGATGTTGAAAAGGCCCTCAGTCAATCATTTTCCATTGTAACTGAATGAGGTGTGTGTGTGTGTCAGTGGATTAATGTTAAAAATAAAACCAATCAGAGAAGATAGCCAAGAAGCTGGGGCATGATGATTTTGAAGCAACAAATGGTTGCTGATGATAGTGCTGATGCTTTAAGTGCAGAAACATGAGAAGCTGCAAAACTCCCTGACTTGCTTCAAACATTTTGTTCAGATGATTTATCTGCACTGTCAGTGTAAGAGGGCTTTTATTTCTTGTGCCACACCAGATAGTTCCCTTTGCTGCAAACATGCAACAACTATCCGGTTTAAAGAAAGGAATGGATCACCTAACTGTGTTGTGCAAATATGTCAGGAGCTGATAAAAAAAATAAATTATTGGTTATTGGGAAAAGCATTAAATCTCAACACTTTAAGGGACTAGAATGGATAGTTTACTAATTGAGTATGTATGATGCTAATAAGAATGTGTGGATGCCTTCGGAAAGTTTTAAGAAATGGCTGATGATTGGGATATGGAACTATAGCCGAAATCAAGCAAAATTCTTCTGCTTGCTGACAATTGTGTAGCGCATCCTAATATAGAATGTTTGAGAAACATCCATCTGGAGTTTCTGCCTGCCAATGCATTATCCTTGGAGCAGCCAATGGATATGGGAACCATAAACAAATTAAAGATGTTGTATTGCAGAAAGCTGATGAACCACATTCCTGAAACAATTGAAAAAAATATACTGGCATCTTCTTCAACAGCTAAGGAAGTGAGTGCAAGGGTTAACCTTTTACAGGCAGTACAGGTCGTCATTGATAGCTGGCAGGAATTCTGGGCTGTTTCACTCAACTGCGGTTTCAAGCATTCCCGCTTAGAGTGAAAATGATTTTACTACTTCAACAAGTTGGGAACTATGCAGAATGAAGGTATTAACAATCATCTTGAATGTTACAATGAAAATAAAGATCTGAGGGATGCAATCATCAAAAACACTAAGGTGGGGAATATAAGGATGAGGAAAGTGATGAGGATGTCACAATTGGACCTGAGCTAGTGACTACATAAGATGCTAGTAAAATTATTGTTGGATTCTGACAATACTTCATGCTGGAATGAAGTACACCAATGTACTAGGTGTCTACATTGATTCTGTTCATTTACAGTTAAAGGAACATGCCAGTATACACTGAATGAATTCACCTTTGGTAGTTATTACAAACTATACAGTTTTATAGTACTGTAGTAATATTGGCAGTTTTGTAATTTGTTCTGTATTTTATTTAAATATGCAATTTGTTACTGAGTTAAATGGTAATTTATCTTCTTTATACCTTTTTAAATTATTTCCATGAAACTTCAGATTATTGGGGCAGTCGATTAACTGGGCCAAAACATACTGGTCCTGGTATGTCCCAATTAACTGGAATCCACTGTATGTGAATGCATTCTGGGAGTTATAGAATGAGACCAGTGTAATGCTATGGATTCTGAAAAGACAAGGCTCTTAACAGTGACCCTTCGACTAATTCCTGGAATCATTCCACTGTGTACAATAGCTAAGATTTTTTTTGTATTAATTGGATCAAAGATAAGAAAAATCTTTTTCAGTCTGCTAGTAATACCAGAACAATGTAATATGCAGTATCTGAACACTTGGCATAAGTCGCTAGGATCAAGCTTCTAATGAGAGCAAAGGAATTCCTTATTTTCTCTGATCCCAGAATTCCAGCAGAGGATCCCATTTCATTGTCTCAACCTAACAAGAAGCTTCATTTCCACAAATTGACACCTGCTTTGAGTCGATGGATTGGACAACATTCAGGCACTCATCTTAGAACCTGAATGAATATGGCACAGTTGCCGACTTTATCAAGATCTGAGTGAATGAGTGTATGCCTTTCAGAACATATGGGACATACCCAAACCAAAAGTTATGGATGAACCAGGAGATTCATGGTCTGCTGAGGGCTAGATGGTATGGCATTCAAAACCCGTGATTCAGAGCTATACAGGAAATCCAGGTACGACCTATAAAGGATATTTTAAGGCTGAGAAAACAATTCCAATTGAAGTTAGAGACAGAATCGAATTCACGTCAGTTCTGGCAAGGTTTGCAGGTGATTACTTCCTCGAAGGTAAAATCTAACATCATGAATGGCAGAGATGCCTCACTACCAGATGAGCTCAACACCTTTCAAGCATGCTTTGAAAAGAGAATAAAACACCTGTGTGAATCCCTGCAGAATCTCAGGGACAAGGGAATGGCAGATGAACTAAATAAATATTTTGCATCCGTCTTCACTGTGGAAGACACTAGCAGAATGTCAGAAGTTTGAGAGTCTCAGAGGGCAGAAATGATTGCATTCACTATCACTAGGGAGAAGGGTCTTGGAAAGCTGAAAGGTTTGAAGGTGGGTATGTCATCTAAACCAGACAAACTACATCCAAGTTCTGAAAGAGGTCACTGGGGAGATCGTGGAGGCATTAGTAGGGATCTTTCAATAATCACTAGCTTCTGGCATGGGAAATTGCAAATTTCACTCCACACTTCAAGAAGGGAGGGAGGCAGAAGAAAGGAAATTACAGGCCACTCAGCATGACTTTAATGGGCGGGAAATATTTGGAGTTGATTGTTAAAGCTGGGGTTTTGGGGTATTTGGAGGTACATGACAAAATGGGCCAAAATCAGCATAGTTTAATTAAGGGAACATCTTGCCTGACAAATCTGTAGGGATTATTTGAGGAAATAACAAGCAGGATAGACAAAGAAGAATCAGAGGATGCTGTGTACTTGGATTTTCAGAAAGCATTTGACAAAGTGCCATGCATCAGGCTGCTTAACAAGATAAGAGCCCTAGGTATTACAGGAAAGATACTAGCATGAATAGAGCATTGATTGATTGGCAGGAGGCAAAGAGCGGGAATAAAGGGACCCTTTTCTGGTTGGCAGGCATCGACTAGTTGTTTTCTGCCTGGGTCGGTGTTGGGCCTGTCTCTTTTTACATTATATGTCAATGATTTAGATGACAGAATTGATGGCCTTGTGGCCAAGTTTGCGGACTTGGACAGGTTAGGAGAATGGGTAAAAAAGTGGCAGATGGAATACAGTGTCAGGACATGTATGACCATGTACATTGGTAGAAGGGACAAAAGCGTAGAATATGTTCTAATCAGGTAGAAAGTTCAAAAATCCAAGGTGCAAAGGGACTAGGGAGTCCTTGTGTAGGATTCTCTAAAGGTTAACTTGCAGGTTGAGTCAGTGGTGAGGAAGGCAAGTGCAATTTTAGCATTCATTTTGAAAGGACTAGAATATAAAAGCAAAGATGTAATGCTGAGGCTTCATAAGGCCCTAGTCAGCCTCAGAGTACTGACAGCAGTTTTGTGCCTCTGACATTGGAGAGGGTTCAGCAGAGGAGGCTCACAAGAATGATTCTGAGAATGAAAGGGTTATCATATGAGGATCGTTTAACAGCTTAGAGCCTGTATTCACTGAATTTAGAAGGATGGATGGGGGGGAATCGCATTGAAACTATCGAATGTTGAAAGGCAAGTGAATGTGAATAAAATGCTTCAAAGTGGGGGAGTCCATGTCCAGAGGGCACAGCCTCGGAATAGAGGGCCATTCATTTATAACTGAGATGAGGAATTTCTTTAGCTAGAGGGTGGTAAATCTGTGAAATTTGTTGCCCAAAGCAGCCAGGTCATTGAGTGTATTTACAACAGAGGTTGATAGGTTCTTGATTAGTCAGGGTGTGAAAGGTCACAGGGAGAAGGCAGGAGAATGGGGATGAGAGGGAAAATAAATCAGCCATGATAAAATGGCAGAGCAGACTCAATGGCCTGAAAGACCTAGTTCTGCTCCTATCTCTCGTGTTCTTATGGACCCTGTGATCTCTGTCCCAGAGGCCAATATCAGAACACCTTTCAAGAGGGTTGTTGTTGCTCCTTTCCATGCCTTGTGGCACATCAGGCAGCAACTTTGCCATTTCTTTAGCAGTTTGTCTTTTTTGTTAAATGAGGTTGAGTTGCTAGCTCAACACTCAGCCCAGCACAAATGGAAAGCATGCAAGGAGCCAGCCAGATTTGAACCTGCGACCACTTGCCTCGAAGTCCAGTGCAGATCCCACTACACCACCGACCATCTTCTTTCAAGAAGGTGAACCCTTGCAAGGCATCAGGCTTTGATGATGTACATAGTACGGCATTAAAAACCTGTGCCAACCAACTGGCAGGTGTGTTCAAAGATAACTTTAATCTCTCACTGCTGTAGTTGAAAGTTCCCACTTGCTTCAAAAGGGCGACAATCATACCAGTACCCAAGAAGAGCAGGGTGAGCTGCCTCAACAACTACCACCCAGTTGTACTCACATCTACTGTGAAGTGCTTTGAGAAGTTGGTCATGGCCAGAATCAACTCTTGCCCAAGGACCTGGGCCCACTCCAGTTTGCCTACAGCCACAATAAATCTGCAGCCAGTACAGTCTCATTGGCTCTCCACTCAGTCTCAGATCACCTGGGCAACAGAAACAATTACCTCAGACTGCTGTTTATTGATTATAGCTCAGGGCTCAACACAATCATACCCTGAGTTCTAATAAACAAGCTGCAAAGCCTAGGCCACTGTATCCCCCTCTGCAAGTGGAACCTTGGGAGACCACAGTCAGTGCAGTTTGGAAATAACGTCTCCTCTCTGACAGTTAATGCTGGCACACCTCAAGGAAGTGTGCAAGGAAGTGTGCTTACTGCTCTGCTCTCTCCACAGCAGGAATTCCACCCTGGGGTCAACAGAACCCTCGGTTAATGGTAAGATTCCATTGCATAAAAATGATTGGGAACTCCTGCTCTACACCCATGACTACGTGGCAAGGCACAGCTAACTTTGCCGATGACACAACTATTGTTGGCAGAATTTCTGATGGTGATGAGAAGGCGAGCTAGATCAGCTGGTTGAGTGGTGACGCAACAACAACTTCACACTCAATGTCAGTAAGACCAAAGAATTGAATGTAGACTTCAGGAAGGGAAAGTCAGGGAAACATCCACCAGTCCTCATTGAGGCATCAGCAGTGGAAAGGGTGAGCACTTTCAAGTACCAGGGTGTGAAGATCTCTGAAGATCTATCCTGGGTCCAACATATTGATGCAATTACAAAGAAGGCA
The DNA here is from genome assembly GCF_048418815.1 of Hemitrygon akajei. NCBI lineage: Eukaryota > Metazoa > Chordata > Chondrichthyes > Myliobatiformes > Dasyatidae > Hemitrygon > Hemitrygon akajei. The sequence continues at coordinate 115,270,502 of NC_133129.1, read as the reverse complement.
CCACAGCGGCTATATTTCACTAGAAGTTTGAGGAGATTTGGTACGTCACCAAAGATTCTCGCAAATTTCTACAGGTGTACTGTGGACAACATTCCAAATGCTTGTATCGCCATGTACTGCACAGAATTGGAAAGAGCTGCAAAAAGTTATAAACTCAGCTAGCTCCATCATGGGCACTAGCCTCCCAGCATCCAGGCCACCTTCAAAAGGCAATGCCTCAAGGTGGTGACATCCATCACTAATGATCCCCATAAGACCATAAGACAAAGGAGCAGAAGTCGGCCATTCAGCCCATCAAGTCTGCTCCACCATTTCATCATGAGCTGATCCAATCTCCCCTTTAGTCCCATCCCCCCGCCTTCTCACCATAACCTTTGATGCCCTGACTACTCGGATACCTATCAATCTCTGCCTTAAATACACCCAATGACTTGGCCTCCACTGCCACCCGTGGCAACAAATTCCACAGATTCACCACCCTCTGGCTAAAAAAATTTTTTTGCATCTCTGTTCTGAATGGGCGCCCTGCAATCCTCAAGTCATGTCCTCTCGTACTTGACTACCCCACCATGGAAAACAACTTTGCCACATCCACTCTGTCCATGTATTTCAACATTCAAAATGTTTCTATGAGGTCCCCCTCATTCTTCTAAGCTCCAAGGAGTGCAATCCAAGAGCGGTCAAATGTTCCTCATATGTTAACCCGCTCATTCCCAGAATCATTCTAGTGAATCTTCTCTGAACCCTCTCCAATGTCAGCACATCCTTTCTTAAATAAGGAGCCCAAAACTGCACACAGTATTCCAAGTGAGGTCTTACCAGTGCCTTATAGAGCCTCAACATCACACCCTTGCTCCTATACTCTATTCCTCTAGAAATGAATGCCAACATTGCATTCGCTTTCTTCACCACCTACTCAACCTGGAGGATAACCTTAAGGGTATCCTGCATGATGACTCCCAAGTCCCGTTGCATCTCAGAACTTTGAATTCTCTCCCCATTTAAATAATAGTCTGCCCGTTTATTTCTTCTACCAAAGTGCATGACCGTACACTTTCCGACATTATAATTTATTTGCCACTTCTTTGCCCATTCTCCCAATCTATCCAAGTCTCTCTGCAGCCTCTCTGTTTCCTCAGCACTACCGGCCCCTCCACCTATCTTTGTATCATCAGCAAACTTAGCCACAAAGCCATCTATTCCATAATCCAAATCGTTGATATACAACGTAAAAAGAAGCGGCCCCAACATGGACCCCTGTGGAACACCACTAGTAACCGGCAGCCAACCAGAATGGGATCCCTTTATTCCCACTCTGTTTCCTGCCAATCAACCAACACTCTATCCATGTATGTAACTTTCCCGTAATTCCATGGGCTCTTATCTTGTTTAGCAGCCTCATGTGCGGCACCTTGTCAAAGGCCTTCTGAAAATCCAAATACACAACATCCACTGCATGTCCCTTGTCTAGCCTACTTGTAATTTCCTCAAAAAATTGCAATAGGTTTGTCAGGCAGGATTTTCCCATCACCCAGGACATGCCCTGTCCTCATTGCTACTATTGAGGAGGAGGTACAGGAGCCTGAAGACACACACACAATGTTTCAGGAACAGTTTCTTTCCCTCTGCCATCAGATTCGGAATGGTAAATGAACTCATGAACTCTATCTCAGCACTTTTCCCCTCTACTTATCTAATTTATATTGTAATTTATAGACTTTTCTTACAATGTACTGCTGCTGCAAAACAAATTTCATGACATATGCCAGTGATATTAAACCTGATCCTGAAACCCCTCTGCAGGATGTTCTGTGTCACTGGAAGGCCAGCATTTATTACTGATCACTAACAACCCTTGAGGTAGTGGTGAACCATGTGGTCCTTCTGCTGAAGGTGCTTCCACAGTGTTCTTGGGAAGGGAGTCCATGGGATCTGACCTGACAATAATGCATTCCATGTTGCATGACTCTGAGTGAAATATGAGATGGTGGTATTCCTCTATACTGCTGCCTATAACCAGATATGTTGGGGAGAAGAGAAGTATAAAACTTTCATACTGTGGGTATGGTGATGGTGAGGGCTCCTTGGCTGCAGTGCCACACACAGACACAGGTGGATAAAAAACAGCTTGATACTGGGGTACTGGATAAGTAGTGTTTCTAAATAATTCTAGACTCCACTGTTGATATAGACACACATAACACATGACCTTTTTGGAGGGAAAGGTGTATCCATGCTGACCCTGCCTTGCAAGTATTCTGTGTCTCTCTTGCGCTGTCCTTGACTTGGGAGTATTTGATGTTACAGTGCAGAGAGAGCTTTCCTCTGTATCTAACCCATGCTGTCCTTGTCCTTGCAGTGTGTGGTAAGACAGTGAGGAGTCATGTGCTGATCCTCCCTTGGGAGTATTTATGAGACAGTGTAGAGAGTTTGAATTTCTATCTGATTGGTGCTGCCCCACCTTGGCAGTATATTGTGTACTTGTAGAGTGATCTTGTTTCTGTCCTGTGCTTCATCTGCCCTGTGATGTTGGATGGGGTAGCACACAGGGAGTTTGACTTGACATCTTATCCTGTGCTTTCCCTGGTGATGAGGGTGAGTGACTGAAATGGAGTTGTTTCATTTCTCAACAACATTTTTCTTTGTAAACTAAATATACCGTAAGCTACAGTTTTGCTATCTGAATGCCTGTGAAAAAAAAGTTAAAGACTATGGTGATGTGTGACTGTGCTGGCCCAGAATCGGGCCTGGTCCTGAAGCAGAGCCTGGGTCTGTTCAAGCATGGGCCTAAACCTGAGCTTCAAACTGGATCTGAGCCCTACTCCAAGGTCTGAGCCAGGGCTTGGCCTCAACCTTGTTTTGGGCATGGGCTACTTCCTGTCCTGTACCTGATGAACACTCAGTTCAGCTATCACCAGTAAACAGTTCAGCCTCACAGGCAACATTAAGGCATGATGGTGGAAGGTTCGGGCCAGAACTGCTGCACAAATTACAACAGGTGATGGAAGAGCCAGTTTTTGCACCGTTCCCCTAGGGAGCTGGTGATCACAGACTGGGCTGTTCCTTTGTCACAGTCCATTGACGGCACCTGCTGACACTTAAGACAGTGCAGGCAGCCAAGCTATTGTCAGTAGTGGAAGTCCTGTTGACTGTTCAAGAATGGTGAAGAGCTTTGGTCCCTCAGTCCTGGGATGTTGCTTGCTGGCTCTCTGTAGATGGTAGATCCCTGGGCTCCTGTCTGATGAAAACTGCCACGTCAACCAGGGCCACAGGGTAGTCCTGCAACAGGGTCCCACCATCAAACACCTGTGCTGTATTCACATCCTTCCACTGGTAGTTACTTCCTGGTAGGTAGATGTTTCTATGGACTCTGCCCGGCTCCGTCACTGGTGCCACCAGTACCTATATGTGGGAAGCATACTGGTTACAGAGTGGGCAGCAGACCAGCAGGAATCACACACACTTCTATATATTTTCCCACAAAATGCAGCCATGCTGGAACTTCAGGCAAGGTTATGTCCAAAACCAGACATCAGAGGCAGATGCTGAGTAGTGTAAGGGACTCGTCATTAATGAGACTGTCAAGAACCCAGTCACCTTCACTTCTCTGCATGTGGAAGTATCATCAGTGTGGGGTTACCACTGACAGCAGGCACTTGTGAGTGAGGGGTGAGTATTGCTACAAACTCTGCTGTGAAAACCTGACAGAATAGCCTCCTGTCTATTACTGTCAATCACGATGCTGAAAATATCTTCATGCTTCAGTTTAGTTTGCAGCTAATCATCCATAGGCAGCACTGAGTTAATACCATGTCAGGTCATGTTCCAGTCTGTGCTGAAAGCCACCTTACTCTCTTTACCCTCTCTCTCGTCCCCACCATAATCTCGGTGCTCAGACTCCCACTGACCCCCAGTCATGAATAAGCCATGATTTCCTCCCATTTATTTAATTATTTATTTACAGATACAGCATGGAATATGCTCTTCCAGCCCAATGAGCTGCACTGCCCAGCAACCTACCTATTAAACCCCAGCCTAATCACAGAACAACTTACCTACTAACCAGTACATCTTTGAACCAGAGCACCCAGAAGAAATCCACTTGCTCATGGGAAAGACGTACAAGCTTCTTACAGAGGACACTGGAATTGATCTCCAAACTCCAATACCAAGCTGTGATAGTGCACACTAACCACTATGCTACCATGGCGCCTGTCATGAACAAAATTATTGCCACAAATCTGTCCCCTAACTAACGAGTCCATCTTCTCTTTGTTAACAGTCACAGGCTGAACCAGGCTGATTACAATCTTTGGGCTTCTGACCCTATATCCTTCACACCAAGAAAACTGGCTACTTCAGTTATCCATGTCTGGCTCATCAAATGCTGAGACTTTTACCATGTTTCAGTTCCCTCTGTGCTGTTTCATTCTTCACTGTCTGGGCTCACCTCTCTCCTATCACCCCACCTAAACATCAGATCACCTAGAACTCTGCTGCCAGTGCCTCAATTCCCATGTAGCCAGCACCCTGTGCTCACTGTCCCACCAAGCAATGCCTCCCAACTCCAAGCGTTGAATCTAGTTTTCAGATTTAGACCATAAGACAAAGGAACAAAATTAGGCCATTCACCCCATAGAGTCTGCTCCGCCATTCCATCATGGCTGATTGTGGATCCCACTCGCCATACCCTTTGATGCCCCGACCAATCAGGGAATGATCAACTTCCGCTTTAAATATACCCACGGACTTGGCCTCCACCGCAGTCTGTGGCAGAGCATTCCACAGATTCACCACTCTTTGGCTAAAATAAAAGGTCTGTTTTAAAAGGACACCCCTCAATTTTAAGGCTGTGCCCTTGAGTTCTGGTACATCCACCAGAGGAAACATCCTCTCCACATCCACCTTATCAAGTCTTTTCAACATTCAGTAGGCTTCAATGAGATCTCCCTGCATTCTTCTAAGTTCCAGTGAGTACGGGCCTAAAGATGCCAAACACTCCTCATATGTTAACCCCTTCATTCCCAGAACCATCCTTGCAAACCCCATCTGGACTCTTTCCATCCTTTCTGAGATATGGGGCCCAAAACTGTCGACAGTACTCCAAGTGTGGCCTGTCTAGTGTCTTTTAAAGGTTTAGTTTTATCTCCTTGCTTTCATGTTCTATTCCCCTTGAAATAAATGGCAACACTGTATTTGCCTCTTTACCACAGACTCAACCTGTAAATTAACCTTCTGGGAGTCTTGCACAAGGACTTCCAAGTCCCTCTGCAACTCTGATGTTTAAATTTTCTCCCCATTTAGATAATAGTCTGCACTATTGTTCCTTTTACCAAAATGCATTATCATACATTTCCCAACACTGTATTGCCTAAGTCCTCCTGCAATCACATTGCTTCCTCAGCACTACCTACCCTCCACCTATCTTCATATCATCCCCAAGCCATAGAGCCATCAATTCCATTATCCAAATCATTGACAAAAAATACGCTAAGTAGCAGTCCCAATACTGACTTCTGAGGAACACCACTAGTTACTAGCAGCCAACCAGAAAAGGCCCCCTTTATTCTCACTCGCTGTCTCCAGCCTGTCAGCCATTCTTCTATCCATGCCAGTATTTTTCCTGTACGCCACAGGATTTTAGCTTGTTAAGCAGCCTTATGTATGACACCTTATCAAATGCCATCTGAAAATCCAATAAATGACATCCACTACCTCTCCTTTGTCCACCCTGCTTGTTACTTCCTCAAAGAACTCTAACAGATTTGTCAGGCAAGATTTCCCTTTGTAGAAACCATGCTGACTTTGACTCATTAGTCTCCAAGTACCCCAAAACTTCATCCTTAATAATAGACTCCAACAATTTCCCAACCACTGAGATTATGCTAAATGGCCTATAATTTCCTGTCTCTTGCTTTCCTTCCTTTTTAAAGAGTAGATGACATTTGCAATTTTCCAGTCCTCCAGGACCATGCCAGAATTAACTGATACTTGAAAGATCATGACCAATGCATCAGTTATCTCTTCAGCAACCTCTCTCAGGACTCTGGGATGTAGTCCATCTGGTCCAGGTGACTTAAGACCTTTAAGTTCGCCCAGCGGGTAATGTTGAGGAAACAAAAAGCCTGCAGAGAGACTTAGATAGTTTAGGGGAATGGGGAAAGAAGTGCCAAATGAAATACAATGTTGGAAAGTGTATGGTCAAGCACTTTGGTGGAAGAAATAAACGGGCAGACTATTATTTAGATGGGGAGAGAATTCAAAATGCAGAGATGCAAAGGGACTTGGGAGTAGTTGTGCAGGATACCCTAAAGGTTAACCTCCAGGTTGAATCGATTGTGAAGAAGGCGAATGCAATGTTGGCATTAATTTCTAGAGGTATAGAATATAAGAGCAGGAATGTGACGGTGAGGCTCTATAAGGCACTCATGGGACCTCACTTGGAGTATTGTGTGCAGTTTTGGGCTCCTTATTTTAGAAAGGGATATACTAACTTTGGAGAGGGTTCAGAGAAGATTCACAAGAATGATTCCAGGAATGAAAGGGTTACCGTATGAGGAACATCTAGCACCTCTTGGGCTATAACCCCTGGAGTTCAGGAGAATGAAGGGGGATTTCATAGAAACATTCTGAATGTTAAAAGGCCTGAATAGATTAGATATGGCAAAGTTATTTCCTATGGTAGGGGACTCTAGGACAAGAGGGGACAACTTTAGGATTGAAGGATGTCCATTTAGACTGAGATGTGGAAAAATTACTTTAGTCAGAGGGTGGTAAATCTGTGGAACTTGTTGCCTCGAGCGGCTGTGGAGGCCAAGTCATTGGGTGTGTTTAAGGCAGAGATAGATAGGTTCTTGATCAGCCAGGGCATCAAAGGGTATGGGGTGAGGGCAGGGGAGTGGGGAATGACTGGAAGAATTGGATCAGCCCATGATTGAATGGTGGAGCAGACTCGATGGGCCGAATGGCCTACATCTGCTCCCATATCTTATGGTCTTATTTTTTCCTTTGTAATAGCAATGACAGAAACCCTTGCTCCCTGACACTCATGAGCCTCAGGCACACTGTTAGTGTCTTCCACAGTGAAGACTGATGCAAAGTACCCATTAAGTTCATCTGTCATTTCTATGTTCCCCATTATTTTCTAGTGGTCCAACATCAACTCTCACTTCCCTTTTACTTCTTTATATAACTGAAAAAACTTTTCATATCATGTTTTATATTATTGCCTAGATTGCCCTCCCATTTCATCTTTTCCCTTCCTACAGTTTTTAAAGTTGCCTTTTGTTGGATTTTAAAAGCTTCCCAATCATCCAACTTCCCTCTCAGTTTTACTACCTATCTGCCCTTTCCTTGGCTTTTATACAGTCCTCAACCTCCTTTGTCAGCCACGATTGCCTAGCCCTGCCATTTGAGAACAACTTCTACTGTAGGACGTATCTATCCTGCGCCTTTTGAATTATTCCCAGAAACTTCAGCTATCTCTACTCTGCTGTCATCCCCACCTGGAGTATCTCCCTCTAATCCACCTGGACAAGCTCCTCTCTCATGCCTCTGTAATTCCCTTTATTCCATTGCAATGCTGATATATGTGACTTATGCTTCTCCTTTTCAAACTGCAGTATGAATTCAATCATATTACGATCACTGCCTAAGGATTCCTTTACATTAAACTCCCTAATAAGATCTGGGTTATTGCACAACACCCAGTCTAAGATGGCCCTTCCCCGAGCAGCTTCAAGCACAAGCTGCTCTAAGTGGCCATCTCATTGGCATTCAACAAATTCCCTCTCTTGTGATCTGACACCAACCTAACTTTCCCAATCCCCTTGCATATTTAAGTCCCCCATTACAATTATGATGTTACCTTTATTTTCCAGCTCCCTTTGCAATCTCAACCCCACATTTTGGCTACTATATGGAGGCTCATGTATGATTCCCTTAATGTTTTCTCTTACCCTTGCAAGTTTCTTAACTCCACCCTGAAGGATTCAACATTCTCTGAGCCTACTTCACCTCTTTCTAACAATGTAACTGCATCTCTTACCATCAGAGCGTCGCCACCGCCTATGCCTTCCTGCCTGTCCTGTCGATACAAAGTATATTCTTTGATATTAAACTCCCAACTACGGGCTTCTTTCAGCCACGACTCAGTGATGCCCACAAAGTCATACAGCCAATCTCTAATTGCGCCATGACTTTATATACCTTATTCCAATTACTACACCCATTTAATTACAGGACCTTCAGTCCTGCATTCTTTGCCCTTTTGAATTTTGCCTCTGTGGTACAACTTAACTTTTTGCTCTGTCTGCATTTGTACCCAATCACTGACCTGTTCTTCATTACATTCATTTAACACCCATCATCTGCTTGCAAACCTGCAGGCTCATTCTCAGCTCTATCATACTGGTTCCCATCCCCCTGCCATATTAGTTTAAACCAATCCCAACAGCTCTATATAACCTGCCTACAAGAATATTGGTCCCGCTTGGATTCATGTGCAACTTGTCCCTTCTGTACAGGTCACACCTGCCCCAGAAGAGGTCCCAATTATCCAGAAATCTTAATCCTTGCCTCCTGCTCCAATTCTTCAGCCACACATTAATCTAGGGTTTCTCCTTGATCTCCTCTTCCCTTTGCCTTCCCTTCTGAAATCCCTTCCAATTCACCAAGGTCTCTGTGCTCCAGATTTCCTCTTGTGAATTCTTCATTCCATTAGTCCCACCATTCCCTCACTAAGCCACTTTGTCTCCGTTCCTTAAACCCAGTTTTGATGGGGATTTTAATTGTAATCCTTTACTGCACGTCTTTAACCAAGGTTTTAGTCATAAGTCTCATCATTCTGTTTATGGCTAGTCAGTTTCTATCTTGTTGCTTTATTGTGAATTAATTCATGCTACACCCTCTTACGTTGTCTGTATTTGCACTCAACAGCAATAAAATCAGCCGAATTATAAAAAACAGCAACTAGAAATTACAGAACGTAGGTTAAAGATAAGGGAGAAGGGGTTTAGAAAGGATTTGAGGAAAAATTATTTCACTCAGAGGGTGGTTGGAATCAGGAACACACTGCCTGAGGGAATGGTACTTAGCAAGTATCAAGCACTTGAAGTGCCAAGGCATTAGAAAGCTATAAAATGTTGATCAAATGGAATTTGGGTACATGCGTATTCAATGGTGAACTTCAATTCTTCAATACTGCAAGACTCTTTGTGGTTGTTGATATTGCATTATCAAGGCAATTATTTTCTCTTGAGAAAGCTGTCAAACAGACTAACAGTCAGAGACAAGCCTGGTCATCAACAGCACACACTGACCCCCCCACCATCTGCTAGCTTATAACTGCCACACAAGTAAATTGATGAACCTGTTCTTACCTCGTCACCAATCAGAAACTCGTCATTGATTTTAAATGTATTTGGGTCATTTGGGCTGACCCACCAAAGCGGCCTAAACACAGGGTGCCCAAGGGATGCCCATTCTGCAGCATATTTCAACAGAAGTGGCACCACAAAAGCCTGATGTTTGTGTATATACGACCGGGTCACATTCACAACCTGAAACAGAGATTGCCATCAGCCACTGATCACTCTAATAAGGAATAACAGTCACTGTTAACTTGCTCAGGATGATTTATATATAGAAGCAAATTATAGAGCCAAACCTAATCAAGGACTTCAAATTCTTTATATATAGATTAGCAGATATCAGGCTGGAATGTGAACAAGGGTTTGTATCGTTTGAATATAAAATAACAGACATGTACAAGTAAGTTCAAATGTGGAATACACTAGGGAGCTAGAACATATATTTTAGAACAATTGATGTCCAGTTTGAATATGAAATCACAGAATTCCTGTTTTTATTAGTTTATGGGTTGCTGACATCACTTGTACTACTGACATCATGGACAGTGCTGCAAAATAAATGCAGTTTTAAAAAAGAGCTATGACCAGCTGCCAATCCAGACATCGGAAGCTTGCGAGGAGGGAACTTCAATCAGGTCCACTACTGAAGGATAAAAAAGCAGCATTGGGTCGTGGCACCCCAAAAGAGCTTTGACCAGCTATCAATCAATGTTTGGGATTGATTAGTAAGAGCAAATTAAAGGAAGTCAGGGACAAGCACAGCAGCTGTCGGAGTGGACATAGTCAGAGTGGTGATTTTGAGGCTTTAGCTCTTCAAGACTCTCTTTCATCAAAGAGAGGCTTCACTCAGAGAAAGCAAAGAAAAGCTCAAGTTTTTTTTCCTTTTCTTCTTTATATCTGTTCAGTGGGGACAGTAGAGATGACAGACAGGGTAGTGCAATGCTCACCTTGTGGGATGTGGGAAGGCAGTGAGACCTCCAGTGTCCCTGATGACTACAAATTGTGAGAAGTGCATCCAGCTGCAGCTTCTAACAAACCACGTTAAGTTGGAGCTGGAACTGGATGAACTCCAGATCGTTTGGAAGGCTGAGTGGGTGATAGATAGGACACAGAGAAGTAGTTACACCCAAGGTGCAGGACACAGGAGACTGAGTGACAGTCAGGAAGGGGAAAGGGGTTAAGGAACCAGTTCAGAGTACCCCTGTGACCATCCCGCTCAACAACAGTATATCACTTTGGATACTGTTGGGGCCGGTGGGTGGTATAACATAACATAGGAACGTCATAATGGTCAGGTCTCTGGCACTGAGTCTGCCTCTGTGACTAAGAAAGGAAAGGGGTACAAGAGGCACATTGTGGTGGTAGGGGATTCATTAGTTAGGGTAACGGACAGGAAGTTCTGTGGGCGAGAATGAGATTCCCAGATGGTGTGGTGCCTCCCAGGTGCCAGGGTCCAGGATATCTTGGACCAAGTCCTCAGCATTTTTAAGTGGGAGGGTGAACAGCCAAAAGTCATAGTCCATGTAGTTACCTATGACATGGGTGGGACAACTGACAAGGTCTGCATAGGGAGCTTAGGGAGTTAGGTGCTAAGTTAAGGGCAGGACCTCCAGGGATATGATCTCAAGATTGCTACTCATGTCATGTGCTAGTGAGGCCAGAACTAGGAAGAGTATACAGTTTAATATGTGGCTAAAAAGTTGGTGTAGGAGGAAGGGCATAAGATTTTTGGATCATTGGGCTCTCTTCCAGGGGTCTGTAAAAGGATGGTTTGGACCTGTAAAGAAAGGACAGTTTGTACCTGAACACAAGGGAATATCCTTGTGGGAAGATTTGTTAATGCTACATGGTGGGGTTTAAATTAGAGTTGCAAGGGGATGGGAACCAGAATGCCAGAACAGTTAGTGGAGAGGTTGTGGAGGCAGATGTTGTAAGACTTCAAAGTTAGGAATCAAAAGGTTGAGCTTGGTGCAACCAGTATCCAGAGTTGCCTGTATTTCAATGCAAGTGATATGGTAGGAAAGGCAGAAAATAGCACTGAAGATAAGGTAGCTGGTTTACAAACAGAGGCAATGTGTAGTGAGGAGAGGCTGTTGATAGGGCAAAATTGCAGTGAACAGAATGAGTTGCAATGTAAAAGGCAGACAAAATTGAAAAGGGTGAATACAGGACTGGAGGGGCTGTATCTGAATGCATACAGTATACAGAATAAGGCAGATGCATTTGCAGCACAATTGCAGATTGCCAGGTATGATGTTGTAAGCTGCACTGAATCGTGGCTGAAAGATTATAGCTGGGAGATTAATGTTCAAGGATATACATCGTATTGAAAGGATAGGGAGGAAGGCAGAGGTTGCTCTGTTGGTAAAAAATGAACTCAAATCATGAGTAAGAGGTGACATAGGGTCAAAAGGTGCTGAATCTTTGTGAATAAAGCTCAGGAATGGCATGGGTAAAAAGACCCTGATGGAAGTTGAACACAGTAGTAAGTATGTGGTCTACAGATTACAATGAGAGACAGAAAATGCATCCCAAAAGAGCAATATTACAATATGCAAGTAGATTGGGAAAGCAGGTTGGTGCTGGATTACAGGAGGGGGAATTTCTAGAGTGCCTACAAGATGGCCTTTTAGAGCAGCTCATGGTTCAGCCAACTAGAGGATCAGCTATTCTGGATTGGGTGCTGTGCAATGAACCAGAATTAATGAGAAAATATAAAGTAAAGGCACCCTGAGGGGCAAGTGATAATTATATGGTCTGATTCACCCTGAAATTTGAGAAGAAGCTAAAGTCAGATGTATCTGTATTATAGTGGAGTAAAGGAAATGACAGAGGCATGAGACAGGAGTTGGCCAGAACCGATTGGAAATGAAGACTGACAGGGATGACGGCACATCAGTAATGGCTGGAACTTCTGGAAGCAATTTGGAAGGCATTAAGGCATGGGATATATTCCAAAGAGAAGAGGTATCCTAAAGGAAAGATAACCATGGCTAACAAGAGAAGACAAAGCCAATATAAGCCAAAGAGAGGGCATATAATAGAGCAAAAATTAGTGGGAAATTAGAGGACTGGGTTTTAAAAACCAACAGAAGGCAACTAAAAAAGTCATCAAGTTGGTAAAGATGGAATATTAAAGTAAGCTAGCCAATAATATTAAAGAAGATACCAAAAGTTTCTTCAGATACATAAAGTGTGAAAAAGAGGTGTGTGGATATCAGACCGCTAGAAAACGATGCTGGAGAGGTAGTAATGGAGGATAAGGAGATGGTGGACAAACTGATTAAGTATTATGCATCAGTGTTCACTGTGGAAGAAACTAGCACTATGGTGAAAGTTCCAGGTGTCAGGGGTTATGAAATGTGTGAAGTTACCATAACTGAAGAGAAGGAGCTTGGGAAATTGAAAGGTCTTAAGGTAGGACCAAATGGTTTACACCCCAGAGTTCTGAAAGATCTGGCTGAAGAGATCATAGAAGCATTAGTAATGATCTTTCAAGAAACACTAAGTTCTGGAATGGTTCTGGAAGACTGGAAAATTGCAAACGTTACTCCACTCTTCATGAAGGGAGAGAGGTGGAAGAAAGGAGACCATAGGCCAGTTAGTCTGATCTCAGTGGTTGGGAAATGTTGGAGACGATTATTAAGGATGAGGTCTCAGGGTACTTGGAAGCACATGATAAAATAGACCACAGACAGCATGGTTCACTCAAGTGAAAATCTTGTCTGGCAACTCTGTTGGAATTCTTTGAAGAAAGGAGTATTATGAACAAAGAGGATGAGCTTAGACTGTGGATCAGTACCTGGAGCTGTGATGTTGGGGCCATTACAGAGACTTGGATGGCTCAGGGGAAGGAATGGTTACTTCGAGTGCCAAGCTTTAGATGTTTCAGAAAGGATAGGGAAGGAGGCAAAAGGGGTGGGGGTGTGGCACTGTTGATCATAGATAGTGTCACAGCTGCAGAAAAGGAGGAAGACATGGAGGGATTGCTGTCTATGGAGTTTCTGTGGGTGGAAGTTAGGAACAGGAAGGGGGCAATAACTCTACTGGGTGTTTTTATAGACCACCCAGGGACATAGAGGAACAGATAGGGAGACAGATTCTGAAAAGGTGTAATAATAACAGAGTTGTCATGGTAGGAGATTTTAATTTCCCAAATATCGACTGGCATGTCCCTAGAGTGAGGGGTTTAGATGGAGTGGAGTTTGTTAGGTATGTTCAGGAAGGTTTACTGACACAATACGTCGATAAGCCTACAAGAGGAGAGGCTGTACTTGATCTGGTATTGGGAAATGAACCTGGTCAGATGTCAGATCTGTCAGTGGGAGAGCATTTTGGAGATAGTGATCACAATGCTATCTCCTTTACCATAGCGTTGGAGAGGGATAGGAACAGACAAGTTAGAAAAGTGTTTAATTGGAGTAAGGGGAAATATGAGGCTATCAGGAAGGAACTTGGAAATGTAAATTGGGAACAGATGTTCTCAGGGAAATGCACGGAAGAAATGTGTCAAATATTCAGGGGATAGTTACGTAGAGTTCTGCATAGGTATGTTCCAGTGAGACAAGGAAAGGATGGTAGGGCACAGGAACCGTGGTGTACAAAGGCTGTTTTAAATCTAGTCAAGAAGAAGAGCTTATGAAAGGTTCAAAAAACTAGGTAATGATAGAGATCTAGAAAATTATAAGGCTAGCGAGTAGGAGCCTAAGAGTGAAATTAGGAGAGCCAGAAGGGGCCACGAGAAGGCCTTGGCAGACAGGATTAAGCAAAACCCCAAGGCATTCTACAAATCTGTGAAGAGCAAGAGGATAAGACATGAGAGAATAGGACCAATCAAGTGTGACAGTGGAAAAGTGTGAATGGAACTGGAGGAGATAGCAGAGGTATTCACCATGGAAAAGGATCTTTGCAATTGTAGGGATGACTTTGAGGTAGACAGAAAAGCTTGAGCATTTAGATATTAAGGAAGAGGATGTGCTGGAGATTTTGGAAAGCATCAAGTTGGGTAAGTCACTGGGACCAGATGAGATGTACCCCAGGCTACTGTGGGAGGTGAAGGAGGAGATTGCTGAGCTTCTGGCGATGATCTTTGCATCATCAATGGGGACGGGAGAGGTTCCAGAAGATTGGAGAGTTGCAGATGTTGTTCCATTATTCAAGAATGGGAGTAGAGATAGCCCAGGAAATTATAAACTAGTGAGTCTTACTTCAGTGGTTGATAAGTTGATGAAGAAGATCCTGAGAGGCAGGATTTGTGAACATTTGGAGAGGCATAAAATGATTAGGAATAGTCAGCATGCCTTTGTGAAAGGCAGGTCGTGCCTTACAAGCCTGATTGAATTTTTGAGGATGTGACTAAACACATTGATGAAGGCAGAGCAGTAGATGTAGTGTATATGGATTTCAGCAAGGCATTTGACAAGGTACCCCATGCAAGGCTTATTGAGAAAGCAAGGAGGCATGGGATCCAAGGGGACATTGCTTTATGGATCCAGAACTGGCTTGCCCACAGAAGGCAAAGAGTGGTTGTAGAAGGGTCATATTCTGCATAGAGGTCAGTGACCAGTGGTGTGCCTCAGGGATCTGTTCTGGGACCCCTTCTCTTTGTGATTTTTATGAATAATCTGGATAAGGAATTGGAGGGATGCGTTAGTAAATTTGACACCAAGATTGGGGTGTTGTGGATAGTGTGGAGGGCTGTCAGAGGTTACAGTGGAACATTGATAGGATGCAAAACTGGGCTGAGAAGTGGCAGATGGAATTCAACCCAGATAAGTGTGTGGTGGTTCACTTTGGTAGGTCAAATATGATGGCAGAATATAGTATTAATGGTAAGACTCTTGACAGTGTGGAGGATCAGAGGGATCTTGGGTCCGAGTCCATAGGACACTCAAAGCTGCTGTGCAGGTTGACTCTGGGGGTTAAGAAAGCATACGGTGCATTGGCCTTCATCAGTCCTGAGATTGAGTTTAGGAACGGAGAGGTAATGTTACAGCTATATAGGACCCTGGTCAGACCCCACTTGGAGTACTGTGCTCAGTTCTGGTTGCCTCACTACGGGAAGGATGTGGAAACTATAGAAAGGGTGCAGAGGAGATTTACAAGGATGTTGTCTGGATTGGGGAGCATGCCTTATGAAAATAGGTTGACTGAACTCGGCCTTGTTTCCTTGGAACAATGGAGGTTGAGGGGTGACCTGATAGAGGTGTATAAGATGATGAGAGACATTGATCTGGATAGTCAGAGGCTTTTCCCGGGGCTGAAATGGTTAGCACGAGAGGGCACAGTTTTAAGGTGCTTGGAAGTAGGTAAAGAGGAGACGTCAGGGATAAGTTTTTTTTAACGTAGAGAGCGGTGAGTGCGTGGAATGGGCTGCCAGTGATGGTGGTGAAGGCAGATACGATAGGGTCTTTTAAGAGACTCCTGGACATGTACATGGAGCGCAGAAGAATAGACTGCTATGGGTAACCTCAGGTAATTTCTAAGGTATGGACATGTTCGGCACAGCTTTGTGTCCAAAGGGCCTGTATTGTGCTGTAGGTTTTCTTTGTTTCTATGTTTCTAAATAACAAGCAGGATAGACAAAGGAGAATCAGTTGATGTTGTGTACTTGGATTTTCAGAAAGCCTTTGACACACATTAAGCTGCTTAACAAGCTACAAGCCCATGGTATTACAGGGAAGATTCTAGCATGGATAAAGCAGTGGCTGATTGGCAGGAGGCAGAGAATGGGAATAAAGGGAGCCTTTTCTGGCTGGCTGCTGGTGGCTAGTGGTGTTCCACAGAGGTCTATGGTGGGACTGATTCTTATTACATTATATGTCAATGACTTGAATGATGGAATTGATGGCTTTGTTGCAAATTTTGCAGACTATATGAAGGTAGGTGGAGCAGCAGGTAGTTTTGAGGAAGTAGAGAGGCTACAGAAGGACTTGGATTGGAAGAATGGGAAAAGAGATGGCAGATAGAATAGTGTCAGGAAGTGTATGGTCATGCATTCTGGTAGAAGACTTGTGAGCCCTTGTGCAGGATTCCTTAAAGGTTAATTTGCAGCTTGAGCCTGGTGAGGAAGGTAAATGCGATGTTAGCTTTCATTTCAAGAGGATTAGAATATAAAAGGGTGTAATGTTGAAATTTTATAAAGCACTAGTGAATTCTTACATCCTTCACATACATGAGTAGTGAAAATTTTTACATTACATCTGTCTAAATGTGCATTTTATAGTAATTTGTAATAAATTGTATGTACTACAGGACAATCAATATAACATAGAAATACAATTGTATCAGCCTGAATTAATCAGTCTGATGGCCTGGTGGAAGAAGCTGTCCCGGATCCTGTTGGTCCTGGCTTTTATGCTGCGGTACTATTTCCCGGATGGTAGCAGCTGGAACAGTTTGTGGTTGGGGTGATTTGGGTCCCCAATGATCCTCTGGGCCCTTTTTACGCACCTGTCTCTGTAAATGCCCTGAATCGTGGGAAGTTCACATCTACAGATGCGCTGGGCTATCTGCACCACTCTTTGCAAAGTCCTGCCATTGAGGGAAGTACAGTTCCCATACTAAGTAGTGATGCAGCCAGTCAGGATGCTCTCAATTGTGCCCCTGTAGAAAGTTCTTAGGATTTGGGGACTCATGCCAAACTTCTTCAACGTCTGAGGTGAAAGAGGCGCTTTACTCACCACACAGCCGGTATGTACAGACTACATGAGATCCTCAGTGATGTGTGTGCTGAGGAATTTAAAGCTGTTCACCCTCTCAACTCCAGATCCATTTATGTCAATAAGGATTAGCCTGTCTCCCTTCCTCCTGTAATCCACAACCAGCTCCTTTGTTTTTGCAAGATTGAGGGAGAAGTTGTTTTCTTTACACCACTGTGTCAGGGTAACGACTTCGCTATTATTTGAGATAAGGCCAATCAATGTAGTATTGTCAGCAAATTTAATTAGCAGATGGGAGCTGTGGGTGGTGACACAGTCATGGGTATGCAGAGAGTAAAGGAAGGGAAGATAGGGAAAGAAAGAAAGGAGGGGTGGCTGTGTTGATTAAAGAAAGTATGCCATAGAGAGCAAAATGTGTAGAGGGGTCAGAGACAGAAGAAACAGCTGAAGGAATTTTCTATAGGTTACCAAATAGGAGAGACATTTTGGAACAATTATGCAGGAAAAGTAGAGAAGTGCAAAAATGAGCTATAATTGGAGTCTTAAATCATCCCAGCATAAACTACATAAACTAAGATACTACATATGCATCAGCAAAGTTGAAGTGCATGGTATAAAAGGGACTGATAGCATGGATATGAAGCTAGAGGAAAGTAAAGATATTCTACAGAGATGAGTGTTCGAGCTACTGATTTTTTTGTTCTAAATTAATAAGCTAGACTTAGGGATACAAATCACAATTTCTAAATTTGTAGATGGAATGTAACTCAGCAGTATTATGAATTGTAACAAAGATCACAATCAATTGCAGCTGGATACAAAGGCTAGTGGAATGTGCAGACGTGTGGCAGACAAAGTTTAATATCAAGAAATAAGTGATACTTTTCAGTTGGAGAATGAGACTACGTTTGAACGTACACGTGATAAATGAAGTTAATCTGAGGAGACAATATGGAACAAATGATGCTATTCTAAAAGCGGAGCAGAAGCAGAAGGCACTGGGAGGATGTTGGCAAGTTATTGAAAATGGCAGGTCAGGTTCAGAAATTAGTTATTAAGGCATACACAGTTCTGGGTTTTATCAATGGAAGTTTAAAAACCGGGAAGCCACACCAGAGCTTAGTAAAATATCAATCCAGCCTCAATTATGGTTATTTCGTTATAAGAAGGATGTGAAGTCATTAGAAAGGGAGCAGCAAAAATACCACAAGAATAGTTTTGAGGATGAGGGATTAAAAATAAGGGTAGGAGAGGCTGGGACTTTTTTTATAATTGATAAAAGCTGAGGGAAATCTGATAAACCTGTATAAAATGATGTTGAGTGCATACAGGATGTATTATGGGAAGATACCTCCAGCAGTGGAGGAGTTGAGGATTAGAGGTCACCTTCCCACATTATAACCTCTTTCCATCACTCTCCCAACCTCTCTCATACATTCCCACCTTCCCCCACCTCTCTCATACATTCCCACCCTCCCCCACCATTTTCAACTCTCTCCGACACATACCCAGGTCTCCCCAAATGCCCATGGCGGCATGCTGAAAGACATCACAGGTAGATAAGTTACAACCTGCAGCCACCGGATAAACAGCTCCTCGTCTGCAAGAAAGCCATTTGTCAGAGAACCTCCTGAAAGAACAAGTGCATAAAGCAGAGGTCAGCCAATGGATTGACCTGGAAACACAAGTATTTATGTACAAGTTTGTGTTATACAGAAGTACAGCACAGAAACAGGCCTTTCAGTCTATTTAGTTCATGCCAAACCATTAACACTGCCTACTCCCATCAGTCTCACCAGCACCATAGCTCTCCCCTACCAACCATGTACCTATCCAAACTTACCTTAAATATTGAAATCAGGCTTGCATGCACCACTTGTGCTGGCAGCTCATTCCATATTCTCATGACCTTCTGAGTGAAGAAGTTTCCCCTCATGATCCCTTATTTTTTTCATCTTTCAGCCTTAACCCATGACGTCTGGTTGTAGTCCCACCCAACCTTAGTGGAAAAAGCCTGCTTGCATTTACCCTATCTGAACCCCTCATAATTTTGTATACCTCTGTCAAATCTCCTCTCAATCTTCTACATCCTAAAGAATATTTATGGAGAAGGATAGGACTGGACCGAGGATTGAGATTTTTGATTGGAGAAAGGCTAACTTTGAGGAGATAGATGAGAAAGGATTTAGAAGGAGTGGATTGGGACAATTTGTTTTAAGGGAAGGATGTAATAGAGAAATGGAGGTCATTTAAAAGTGAAATTTTGAGGGTACAGAATCTTTATGCTCCTGTTAGGTTGAAAGGAAAGATTAAAAGTTTGAGAGAGCCATGGTTTTCAAGGGATATTGGAAACTTGGTTTGGAAAAAGAGAGAGATTTACAATAAATATAGGCAGCATGGAGTAAGTGAGGTGCTCGAGGACTATAAAGAATGTAAAAAAAAATCTTAAGAAAGAAATTAGAAAAGCTAAAAGAAAATGCGAGGTTGCTTTGGCAAGTAAGGTGAAAATAAATCCAAAGGGTTTCTACAGTTATTATTAATAGCAAAAGGATAGTGAGGGATAAAATTGGTACCTTAGAGAATCAGAGTAGACAGCTATGTGTAGAGCCAAAAGAGATGGGGGAGATTTTGAACAATTTCTTTTCTTCACTAAGGAGAAGGATATTGAATTGTATAAGGTAAGGGAAACAAGTAGGGAAGTTATGGAAACTATGACGATTAAAGAGGAGGAAGTATTGGCACTATTAAGGAATATAAAAGTGGATAAATCTCCGGGTCCTGACAGGATATTCCCTAGGACCTTGAGGGAAGTTGGTGTAAAAATAGCAGGGGCTCTGACAGAAATATTTCAAATGTCATTAGAAACGGGGATGGTGCCGGAGGATTGGCGTATTGCTCATGTTGTTCCATTGTTTAAAAAGGGTTCTAAGAGTAAACCTAGCAATTATTGGTAAGTTTGAGGTCAGTGGTGGGTAAATTAATGGAAAGTATTCTTAGAGATGGTATATATAATTATCTGGATAGACAGGGTCTGATTAGGAACAGTCAACATGGATTTGTGTGTGGAAGGTCATGTTTGACAAATCTTATTGAATTTTTTGAAGAGGTTACTAGGAAAGTTGACGAGGGTAAAGCAGTGGATGTTGTCTATATGGACTACAGTAAGGCCTTTAACAAGGTTCCGCACGAAAGGTTAGTTAGGAAGGTTCAATCGTTAGGTATTAATATTGAAGTAGTAAAATGGATTCAACAGTGGTTGGACAGTGGGAGATGCCAGAGAGTAGTGGTGGCTAACTGTTTGTCAGGTTGGAGGCTGGTGACTAGTGGTGTGCTTCAGGGATCTGTATTGGGTCCAATGTTGTTTGTCATATACATTAATGATCTGGATGATGGGGTGGTAAATTGGATTAGTAAGTATGCAGATGATATTAAGATAGGTGGCGTTGTAGATGATGAAGTAGGTTTTCAAAGCTTGCAGAGAGATTTAGGCCAGTTAGAAGAGTGGGTTGAACGATGGCAGATGGAGTTTAATGCTGATAAGTGTGAGGTGCTACATTTTGGTAGGAATAATCAAAATAGGACATACATGGTAAATGGTAGGGCATTGAAGAATGCAGTAGAACAGAGTGATCTAGGAATAATGGTGCATAGTTCCCTGAAGGTGGAAGCTCATGTGGATAGGGTGGTGAAGAAAGCTTTTGGTATGCTGGTCTTTATAACTCAGAGCATTGAGTATAGGAGTTGGGGATGTAATGTTAAAACTGTATAAGGCATTGGTGAGGCCAAATTTGGAGTATTGGGTACAGTTCTGGTCACCAAATTATAGGAAAGATGTCAACAAAATAGGGAGAGTACAGAGGAGATTTACTAGAATGTTACCTGGGTTTCAGCACCTAAGTTACATAGAAAGGTTGAACAAGTTAGGTCTTTATTCTTTGGAGCATAGAAGGTTGAGGGGGAACTTGATAGAGGTATTTAAAATTATGAGGGGGATAGATAGAGTTGACGTGGATAGGCTTTTTCAATTGAGAGTAGGGGAGATTCAAACAAGAGGACATGTGTTGAGAGTTAGGGGGCAAAAGTTTAAGGGTAACACGAGGGGGAATTTCTTTACTCAGAGAGTGGCAGCTGTGTGGAATGAGCTTCCAGTAGAAGTGGTAGAGGCAGGTTCGATATTGTCATTTAAAGTAAAATTGGATAGGTATATGGACAGGAAAGGAATGGAGGGTTATGGGCTGAGTGCAGGTCGGTGGGACTAGGTGAGAGTAAGTGTTCGGCTCGGACTAGAAGGACCAAGATGGCCTATTTCCATGCTGTAATTGTTATATGGTTTATATATGGTTTAATACAGTCTTAACCTATTCAATCTTTTCTTATAACTCAGATCCTCCAGACCCGGCAATATCCTTGTAAATTTTCTCTGTACTCTTTCAACCTCATTTTATTTCTTTCCTGCAGGTAAGTGACCAAAACGGCACACAATCCTCCAAATTAGGCCTCACCGACCTCTTAAACAACTTCAACATAACATCCCATCGCCTGAACTTAATACATTGATTTGTGAAGGCCAATGTGCCCAAAGCTTTCTTTATGACCCAATCTACCTGTGACATCACTTTCAAAGAATTATGTACTGGTATACCCAGATACCTTTTTTCTACGACATTCCTCGGTGCCCTACTGGTCACTTTGTAAGACCTACCCGAGTTGGTCCTACCAAAGTGCAAAACCTCAAACTTGTCTGCATTAAATTCCATCTGCCATTTTTCAGCCTATTTTTTCAGCAGGTGCAGATCCCTCTACAAGCCATGATAGCCTTCCTGGCTGTCCACTACACCTCCAATCTTCGCGTCATCCACAAACTTGCTGATTCAGTTGAACACATTGTCATCTATATCAATGACCTAGATGATAAATGGCCCAGCATTGATCCTTGCAGCACATCACTAATCACAGGCCTCCAGTCAGAGAGGCAGCCATTTACTACCACTCTTTGGCTTCTCCCACAAAGCCAATTCTCTGGTTTCTTTCCTGTTGCTAAGGATGATTTAAATATCTCTGATAGAGCTTCAGCGGTTTCTGCACTTGCCTCCTGCAGGATCCAAAGGAACACCTTGTCTGGGAGTAGTGCACCCTAATTTGCCTCAATATAGTAAACATCTCCTCCCCTGTAATTTCTACAGGGTCCATGAAGTTGATGCCACTTTGCCTCACTTCTATAGACTCAGTGTCCATTTCTTGAATAAATACAGACGCAAATAAATTATTTAAGATCTCCCCCATTTGTTTTAACTCCACACATAGATTTCTATTCTGGTCTTCCAGAAGACCAATTTTATCCCTTGCAAACCTTTTGCTCTTAACATATCTTTAGAATCCTTAAGACCATAAGACATAAGAGCAGAATTAGACCAATTGACTCATCGAGTCTGCTCCACCATTCGATCATGGTTGATCCTCTTTTTTCCCTCCACAGTCCCACTCCCTGGCCTTCTCCCCGTAACCTTTGATGCCATGTCCAATCAAGAACCTATCAAGCTCTGTCTTAAATACACCCAAAGACCTGGTCCCACAGCTGTCTGTGGTAATAACTTACACAAATTCACCATCCTCTGGCTGGAGAAATTTCTCCGCAGCTCTGTTTTAAATAACGCCTCTCTATTCTGAGGCTGTGTCTTCTTGCCCTAGACTCTCTGACCATTGGAAACATCCTTTCCACACTTACTCTGTCTAGACCTTTCAATATTCTCCTTCATGTTGTCTGCTAGAACAATTTCATACCTTCTTTTAGCCCTCCTAACTTCTTTCTTAAGTGTTCTCTTGCATTTCTTATACTTCATAAACACCTCCTTTGTTCCTACCTACCTATACCTGCAACGAACCCCCTTTTTCCTCTTAACCAAAGCTTCAATATCTCTTGAAAACCCAAGTTTCTCTACACTTGTTATCTTTATCTTTTATTCTGACAAGCACTTATAAGCTTTGTACTGTCAAAATTTCACTTTTGAAGGCCTCCACTTTCCAAGTACAACTTTGCCAGAAAACAGCCAGTCCCATTCCACCAATTTAGAATCAGACCTTATCTTTTTGCATATTTACTTTGAAACTAATGGTATTGTGCTCACTAGATGCAAAGTGTTCCCCTACACAACCTTTTGTCACCTGCCCTGCCTCATTCCCTAATAGCACATCCAGAATCGCACGCTCTCTTGTTAGGACTCCTACATACCGAAGAAGACTTTCATTAACACATTGGATAAACTGACTCATCTAGTACTTTTACAATATGGGATTCCCAGTTAATATGTGGAAAGTTGAAATCACCTACTATAACAACCTTATGTTTCTTGCAACAGTCTGTGAGCTCTTTACAAATTTGTTCCTCTAAATCCCTCCGACTGTTGTGTGGTCAGTAATAAAGCACCATTAACGTGGTCATACCTTTCTTATTTCTCATTTTCACCCATAACCCCTGACTGTCCTGACCGAACACTGCTGTGACATTTTTCCTGATTAATAATGCCACCCCTCCTCCTTTAATGCCTCCTGCCTCTGTCATGTCTAAACCAAAAGAACCCTGGAATATTGAGCTGCCAGTCTTGCCCCTCCTGCAACCAAGTCTTACTAATGGCTACCATGCTCAACCTTTTGATTCCAGACCTTGTCTGAGGTCTTACCAATATCTCTCTCCATAAATGCTCCACTAACTGTTCTGGCACTCTGGTTCCCAACCCCTATCAATTCTAGTTTAAACCCCACTGTGCAGTATTAACAAACCTTCCTGCTAGAATATTCTTCCCCTCCAGTTCAGGTGAAATACTCAGGTCTTTCTCTACAGGTCCCACCTTCCCCGGAAGAGGGCCCAATAATCTGCAAATTTTATGCCCTCCTTCTTACAGCAACTCCTCAGCCACATGTTAAACTGTATGATCTTCCTGTTCTGGCTTCACTAACATGACACAGACAGCAGTCCCAAGGTTACAACCCTGGAGGGCCTGCACTTTAACTTAGCACCTGACTCCTTGAACTCCCTATGCAGAACCTCGTCACTCATCCTATCCACGTCATTGGTACTGAGAGGGATCATGACCTCTGATTGTTACCCTCCCACTTGAGAATGCTGAGGACTCAATCTGAGATGTCCCAGACGTTGGCACTCTGGAGGCAACATACCATCCAGGAATCTTGTTCTCACCCACAGAACCACCCTTCTGTTCCCTTAACAACAAATCCCCAATCACCACAATGTGCCTCTTCTCCCCACCCACCTTTCTGTCTGAGTCACAGAGCCAAACTCAGTGCCAGAGACAGAGTTCAAGACCAAATATTAAGAAAATGTATGAACCCTGTTTGCCATGGCACATGCTTCCCTTGTGCATCTATCTATATTTCATCACGACGCCTTGGGTACCCAGATAGTTGCTGAGTCATAAGCCCCCAATGCCCATGGCATTTGTAGCAATTCAGCTTCACAGGCCACCAGCTGGGCTATCAGCTGTCTGGATCCTGCAATAATTGTGTCCAAAACCCGTCCAGGATATCTTTAACTTACAAAAGGCAAAAGTGTAGGGGTTACAAAACTGGCTACTGAAATAGAGAAAGAGAATTAGGGATGGCAGGCTGGTCACAGGGGTGGGGGGAGAGAGCTCAGGATAACACAAGAAGTAGGATCAGGAACAGGCCATTCTTTCCCCCAATCAAGATTATGTCTGATCTTCTACCTCAGCACTATTTACACTATACTATCACTATATCCTTTGATTGCCTTAATGTCCAGAAAATTATCGATCTCTGTATTGAATGAACCCCATGATTTAGTTTGCAGTGCAGAGAACACCAAAAAATCGCCACTGTAAATGAAAGACATGTTCCTCACATCTGTCTTAATTCTTCTTATAAGACCATAAGATATAGAAGCAAAATTAGGCCATTTGTCCATTGTAAATAATAGTGCCGCTCTACTCAATCTCTTCTCTTATTCCCAAATCTGCCATTCCCAGTAACAGGTACTGGTCATTTAGACAATAGACAATAGGTGCAGAAGTAGACCATTCAGCCCTTCGAGCCTGCACCACCATTTTGAGATCATGGCTGATCAATTACTATCAATACCCAGTTCCTGCCTTGTCCCCATATCCCTTGATTCCCCTATCCATAAGATACCTATCTAGCTCCTTCCTGAAAGCATCCAGAGAATTGGCCTCCACTACCTTCCGAGGCAGTGCATTCCAGCCCCCCACAACTCTCTGGGAGAAGAAGTTTTTCCTTAACTCTGTCCTAAATGACCTACCCCTTATTCTCAAACTATGCCCTCTGGTACTGGACTCTCCCAGCATCTGGAACATATTTCCTGCCTCTATCTTGTCCAATCCCTTAATAATCTTATATGTTTCAATCAGATCCCCTCTCAATCTCCTTAATTCTAGCGTGTACAAGCCCAGTCTCTCTAACCTCTCTGCGTAAGACAGTCCAGACATCCCAGGAATTAACCTCGTGAATCTACGCTGCACTTCCTCTACAGCCAGGATGTCCTTCCTTAACCCTGGAGACCAAAACTGTACACAATACTCCAGATGTGGTCTCACCAGGGCTCTGTACAAATGCAAGAGGATTTCCTTGCTCTTGTACTCAATTCCCTTTGTAATAAAGGCCAACATTCCATTAGCCTTCTTCACTGCCTGCTGCACTTGCTCATTCACCTTCAGTGACTGATGAACAAGGACTCCTAGATCTCTTTGTATTTCTCCCTTACCCAACTCTACACCGTTCAGATAATAATCTGCCTTCCTGTTCTTACTCCCAAAGTGGATAACCTCACACTTATTCACATTAAACGCCATCTGCCAAGTATCTGCCCACTCACCCAGCCTATCCAAGTCACCCTGAATTCTCCTAACATCCTCATCACATGCCACACTGCCACCCAGCTTAGTATTATCAGCAAATTTGCTGATGTTATTTTCTATGCCTTCATCCAAATCGTTAACGTAAATGGTAAACAGCTGTGGTCCCAATACCGAGCCCTGTGGCACCCCACTAGTCACCACCTGCCATTCCGAGAAACACCCATTCACCGCTACCCTTTGCTTTCTATCTGCCAACCAGTTTTCTATCCATGTCAATGCCTTCCCCCCGATGCCCTGAGCTTTGATTTTACCCACCAATCTCCTATGTGGGACCTTATCAAATGCCTTCTGAAAATCGAGGTACACTACATCCACTGGATCTCCCCCGTCTAACTTCCTGGTTACATCCTCGAAAAACTCCAACAGATTAGTCAAGCATGATTTACCCTTGGTAAATCCATGCTGGCTTGGCCCAATCCTATCACTGCTATCTTGATATGCCACTATTTCATCCTTAATAATGGACTCTAGCATCTTTCCCACCACCGATGTCAGGCTGACAGGTCGATAGTTCTCTGTTTTCTCCCTCCCTCCTTTCTTAAAAAGTGGGATAACATTAGCCATTCTCCAATCCTCAGGGACTGATCCTGAATCTAAGGAACATTGGAAAATGATTACCAATGCATCCGCAATTTCCAGGGCCACCTCCTTTAGTACCCTAGGGTGCAGACCATCTGGACCTGATTAGGTAGAATTAATCCAGCTTAAAATTGCAGGATTGGTCTCAGAGGAGGCTTATTATTACAGGACTTGCCACTTGAGACTTAGTATTAAGATACTTGATACTGGAAAAGACTCAGTACTACAAGACTGGGAATGACTCAGAGTTACAATACTGGTCACGGAGGGGTCAGTATTATAGGATTTGGCATGGAGGGTGCTCAGTATTTCAGGACAGTTTGCTGGGTGAGGCTCAGGATTACAGAACTGATTGCTGGAAAAGGCTCATAGAGAATATATCAAGAGCAGTGACTAAAATGGAGAATGACTTCAAGGAATGATCAGGAACTGAGTCAAAAAGATAATCATGTATAAAGGGGCCTTTAGAGTGATCAGCCCAGCAGACATGGAGGAAGTCTGGATTGGAGTAAGTAGGAAAGTGAGAAACAGTGATTATTAACCTGTCAAAATAGGGAGCGCTTCCTCCACCTCCCAGCAGCTTCAGGCATTCACTGAGATGATGGGCATCTTTCAGAATGACCCAGGATGGCTCCACAGCTTCTCAGCATGGCCAGCAGTTCTCACAGGTGTCTGTTTCAACTAAATGTTTTAACATAAGTGTCTCAGCCCGAAACGTTGACAGCGCTTCTCCCTATAGATGCTGCCTGACCTGCTGTGTTCCACCAGCATTTTGTGGGAGTTGCTTGAATTTCCAGCACCTGCAGATTTCCTCGTGTTTGCACTTTAACATTCTCATATTTCCATACAACACAGAAAGAGGCTATTCAGCCCATCAATTTTATGTCAGCTCTCAGACCAACCAGCATGAATTTATTATATGGGGGGGAACCCAAGTAGCCACAGGGAGAATATGCAAACTTCACACGAACCGCTCTAGCGGTCAGGAATGAACCCAGGTCTCTGGCACAAAGAAGCAGCAACAGTATCTGCTGCACTTGCATTCAAACACATTCAAATATTTGCAATTTGTCAAAAAATAAAACTCCTAATTATTGAATCTATGAACTTTTTATAAAGACTAATACATACATATAACATGTGCATGTGTGTGTGTGTGTTTAAAGCATTTTGTTTGATTTAATTATTTTAGTTTATAACTTCTATGCTCATTTTTCCATGCTTCTTCAAGCAGGAGGCTTGGCAACAGCTGCTGCTAAGGAATTGCCTGGTTACAGATACACTTCTCAGAAGCAGGCAGACCTTGATGGATTATCCCATTACTGCTGCGAGTTTATTTACTTCAGATAAAGATTTTAGTAATACAGTTAGAATGAGCAACAAATAGATATCAAATAGAATAGTTTAAAGATTAGAGGATGAACTTCAAATGCATGCGTATATACTAAAAGGATGGACCTCTGTTCTTGTATATTAGGGGTAAATTGCCATTTGAATATTCGGGCCAAATGAGAGAGCACATTCTGAAAGGAAGGCCCTTCATGAGTGCATGGAGACACATGTCAGGTGGGGTTAAATGAAAGTGTATAAGTACAAAAGGGATGGGCTTGCATTAGAAGATATACAAAGATAGACTTCAATAGGAGAATTTACAAATCAGCGAACAGCTTGAATGACAGATTATATTTAGGTGGATGATCATCTGGCATAGTTAGAAGAGCTGCTATCTCACACTCCAATGACCTGCGTTCAGTTGCTGTTGGGATTTTGCACATTTTCTCCACGACCTCGTGGGTTTCCTCTGGGTGCTTCTGTTTCCTCCCACATTCCAAAGACGTGCAGATTGATAGATAAAGTGTAAACTGTAAGTAGTGTGTAGGTAAGTGGTAGAATCTGGGGGAGCTGGTATCCAGGTGAATAAAATGGAATTAGTGTAGACTTAGCATTAATGGGTGTTAGGTGTCTATCATAGATTCAAGTGGATTGAAGGACCTCTTTCCACGTATGTTAAAAAAAAAGAGCTTATATCTAGAGAAATAAGTTTCAGTACATCAGTTACCATTCTAAAGGAATGAGCTTCAGTAGCAGAGTTTATAACCTTGAGGATGGGTGGTGGGAGACTATGTACTGGTGGGGATGGGTCTCTGGGAGACTTTATTGAAATTGGAGGGATGGACTTCATTGGAAGAGTTTGTACAGTATACAAAGGACCACTGGAAAAGCTTACACATAGGAAGAATGCTTTTTTATTTGTAACTTAATACATTAATGGGCTTCAGATGGAGGAAATCTACTAAGACTGGTTTCAAAAAAGAGTTTATAAATAGAGGAATGGACCCCAGTGCCAGAGTTTATTTTCTAGACTGTTGGTCTTCAGTGAGGGACTTATATAATGGAACACTTACCTTCAAAGGGACCATTTATATACTTAAAAGAGAAGGGCTTCTGGGCAATTTAGTGCACAAGAAAGATGAACTTTAATTAGAGTTTATAAACTAGAGGAATGACCTTCACTGAGGAAGATTTTACACAAGAGGGACCTTGGAATGTATGCTCTGCCTTTTTCTGGCATGTTCTGATTATTAGCTATTTTGCTACCCTACTATAGTGACTTAAATGTTCCCTAATCAGAACTCTCTTCCCTAAATGGAGGGATAATTTAAATAAGGAGGAACATTGGAGTGTTACACATACAAAATGCACACACATCCTTAAGGGTGTTAAGATAGGTGGATAAAATATTTAAAAAAGCCACAAGGTATTCTTCACCTTATTAATTAGCAGCGAGGTTATACTAGAACCACAGAGAACACTTGTTGGTCCACAGTCTGGAACACATTGTTTGACAGGTTGGGAGAGGTAGAAATCATCATCTTAATTACTGGGATGTGTACTTGAACAGTTTGCAGGACTTCAGCGCCATTTTTTGAGGGTAAGATTTGACTGGGAAAGCTCTTTTTAAGAGCTTTTTAGAGAAAGCTCTCTATGCCAAACTATGTCAGTTTGATATAGATAGGATGATGGATAGTCAGTCAGTCTTTTTCCTGAGGGATGAAGTGCCTAGACATAGAGGGACGTAGAATCAAGGGTCGGTGTCACAGCAGGAGACTCGGTGTCGTCAGGGAGGCCAGAAAATCTTTTGTTGCAGGCCCAATGACCCGAGGGCTTTGTGATCTTCAGGCACAGAGCTCATAAAAAGCAAAGAAATAGACTTCTTAACATTGTAAACCAGTGGGTTGTTGTTATGTCTCCGGCTCGCTGTGAAAATGGGGCACACCTCCCTCTCCCTTATTAGGGAGAGAGGGAACCTATGTGTTGCCGAATGCCGGATGAAATGCGATAGTCTTTGGGGTAACTGCAAGGTCTGTGTCTTTGCTATCGCTTAGCTCACGCTTGTGCTCATTAGCAGGTGCGCTTTTTTTGCTGAAGGGAGTGGGAGGGGGGAGGTGGGATCATTGCTCACTGCCGCTTATGTGCGGGGGGGAGCTGGGTGGAGGACTTTGGGGTTCTCTCGTTTAACTGTTGTTTATTCTTTGGGGCACTTCTCTGTTTTTGTGGATGTTTGCAAAGAAAAAGCATCTCAGGATGTATATTGTATACATTTCTCTGACATTAAATTGGACCTTTGAACCTTTGAAAGTTTAAGATGAGAGGGATGGTATTCAATGGGGATCTGAATGGTGATTATCTGGAATAGCTGCCAGAGCAGGTAGTGGAAGCAGATAAAAATCACATCATGTGAAAAGTATTTGGAAAGGCACTTGTAAAGGGAAGCAAGCGGACGTGTTTAGCATAGATAGGCACTACGATTAGTATTGAGGTGGGCTGAGAAGGCCAATTTCTCTGTTATCCATTTTTCTGATGATCTGAATGGCCTCTTTCTGTGTTGTAAATTTTCTGTGAGAGCCCTCATATATTTGAGCTTAACTTATATATAGCCTCTCATTTGGAACAGTTTGGTCAATATCCATTGCACACATTCTATAGTTAACTAGGAACACAACTGCCTTCATGGAGTTCAGAAGTACAAAAGCAAGAAACCCTTTTCTCAAATTATATTTGTTTGTCACATGTCATAAACACATAAGATTCTGCTGGAAATCTTGAGCAACACACACAAAATGCTGGAGGAACTCACAAGTCAGGCAGCATCCATTGAGGGGAATACACATTTGACATTTGGGACTGAGGCTACATGAGGACTGGAAGTCTCCAAACAAATGGCATAAACATTGATTTCTTTAACTTCTGCCACCTTCCCCTTCTTCCTTTCTCCTTTCCCCATTCTGGTTCCCCTCTCAGTGCTTTTCTTTTCCTTTCTGCCCATCTCTTCCCTCTGGTACCCCTCCTTCATCCCTTCCCTTTCTTTCATGGTCCACTGCCCTCTCCTATGTTCCTCCTTCAGCCCTTTACCACTATCACCTATCACCTCCCAGCTTTTTACTTCATTCCTCCTACCCTGACCGGCCACCTTCCCCCTCATCCCACCAATTACCTACCAGCCTGTACTCCCCCCACCTGTCCTCTTCCTTTCCAGTCCTAATGAAGGACCTAGGCCCAAACAGCAATCCACTCCAGGAAAGCTCGACTAGCTGAGTTCCTCCAGCATTTTGTGTGACCAGACCCAATATTCTGTGGTACAAAGTGATATAGGAATGGGAATTTGAAGGTCAGAAAGTCCAGAGGTAGAGCAATTCCAAACACATAACTAAATTCTGTAGTAGAGCAGAGCTTTTGCAGTAAGAATGCATCCCAACATCACTGTTACAGACAATATCAGGAGGGGAAGTTGCAACCTCTGAAATATATACAGAAAATTGGTCAAGTTACCAGTAACAAACCAGAAAACTGTTGAATCTACAAAGTAGAATGACAGATCTTTGCTTAATCTGAAGTAATGCAATTATTCATTCTATTTAAAGAAAAGACTCTGAGGGAGACCTTTCAGGTATATGGAGGTATGTTTACTCCATGTATAATCTATGCTGTTGCTGTCCTGAAAGCACTTGATGGGACGGTTTAACCATATAACAATTACAGAATGGAAACAAGCCATCTCGGCCCTTCTAGCTTGTGCTGAACGCTTACTCTCACCTAGTCCCACCTACCTGCACTCAGCCCATAACCCTCCATTCCTTTCCTGTCCATATACCTATCCAATTTTTTTTAAATGACAAAATCGAGCCTGCCTCTACCACTTCTACTGGAAGCTCGTTCCACACAGCTACCACTCTCTGAGTAAAGAAGTTTCCCCTCGTGTTATCCCTAAACTTTTGCCCCTTAACTCTCAACTCATGTCCTCTCGTTTGAATCTCCCCTACTCTCAATGGAAAAAGCCTATCCACGTCAACTTTATCTATCCCCCTCATAATTTTAAATACCTCTATCAAGGTTTAGAGGATGGATCCGTCCTAAATGGTTCATAACCTGTGCTGTAGCTGTCCGGATAGCTTTATTCATTGCCAAATTTTGCTGTTCTTGATCATGGAATATCCAATAAGAATTAAGAGGGTAGAGTTTGTTTATATCAAATTGAGCTGTAGTTTCTAATGGATGTGTTAATTTCTCCAAATGGCAGAGAAGTGGCAATATTTCGAATTGCAATGGAGGGAAAATATTGTGGACAGTGATGAGGATGGCTAATGAAGAAAGAGTGAAAGAGTGAAGTATGGGGAGACAGTATGTGGACAGAGTAGGGAGAATGGGGGAAGAATAGGGGAGAATGTGGAGACAGTGAATAAGAGAGTAGGGAGAATGGGGGAAGAGTAGGGGAGAATGTGAAGACAGTGATAAGAGAGTAGAAAGAATGGGGAAGAGTAGGGGAGAATGTGGAGACAGTGATAAGAGAGTAGGGAGAATGGGGAAGAATAGGGGAGAATGTGGAGACAGTGATAAGAGAGTAGGGAGAATGGGGAAGAATAGGGGAGAATGTGAAGACAGTGATAAGAGAGTAGGGAGAATGGGGAAGAATAGGGGAGAATGTGGAGACAGTGATAAGAGAGTAGGGAGAATGGGGAAGAATAGGGGAGAATGTGGAGACAGTGATAAGAGAGTAGGGAGAATGGGGAAGAATAGGGGAGAATGTGGAGACAGTGATAAGAGAGTAGGGAGAATGGGGAAGAGTAGGGGAGAATGTGGAGACAGTGATAAGAGAGTAGGGAGAATGGGGAAGAATAGGGGAGAATGTGGAGACAGTGATAAGAGAGTAGGGAGAATGGGGAAGAATAGGGGAGAATGTGAAGACAGTGATAAGAGAGTAGGGAGAATGGGGAAGAATAGGGGAGAATGTGGAGACAGTGATAAGAGAGTAGGGAGAATGGGGAAGAATAGGGGAGAATGTGAAGACAGTGATAAGAGAGTAGGGAGAATGGGGAAGAATAGGGGAGAATGTGGAGACAGTGATAAGAGAGTAGGGAGAATGGGGAAGAATAGGGGAGAATGTGGAGACAGTGATAAGAGAGTAGGGAGAATGGGGGAAGAATGGGGAGAATATAGAGAAGATGGAGGGTCTGGGAGGAGAATGGCGAATGAGGGAGAGAATGAACAATGCTGACTGATGCAAGACAAGCATCTGTCAAGAACACAACATCACATATCACTGTTATATTACCTACTGCATCTGGAATAAAGAAACTGTATCCCAGCAAACTGTAGTGAAGGACAGAGGGAATGAGGCC